>NC_090769.1:42335928-42353428 GCF_036898095.1 Palaemon carinicauda | reverse complement strand
CGGACCCAGCAGGCATTGGCCTGACACTAGATCAGCCGGACCCAGCAGGCATTGGCCTGACACTAGATCAGCCGGACCCAGCAGGCATTGGCCTGACACTAGACCAGCTGGACCCACCAGGCATTTGCTCCTTTTGACAGTCTCTTCCTCTACAAATGCCCCTCTCCTCTTGGCAACAGTTCCTCCCAAGAGTTAAGTGCCATGTGGTAAGGCTTTTGGGTTGCATTGTGACCAGGCCATGGTCACCTGACAATGAACCAATTTGTCCGTCCAGGTACTCACTCCTAACAAATGAGTTGCCACCTCCTTTGTTCCTCTACTCTCAGCAGCAGTCATTTACAAAAGAGAGGCTACGTTTAGTATCGCTGGTGCACTTTTGGATAAGGTGCCATACCCCCCAACTCTAATTTCTGCCTGTCAAGAGACCAGTTAATTGTGCTTTTGGGCCCATTCCTGTCCGGTGGTGTCCTGATAGGTGATTAGGTGAACAATCTTGCCACTCATCCTAAGGACTCAGGTGCCAGCTATGGCAGCTACTTTCCTCTTGGCATCAGGCTTAAGAGAGGGATGGCAGTCATTAGCGCTTGTTCTTTTGTTGGCTTCTTTAGGGCATGTTGTCACACCCTCATTGTCCGCTGAACAAAAATTTGGTGAGTGCTTCAAGCACTCCATTTGGGTCTAAGTGTCTTCTACTTTTTGCACTCAGTTTTGCTTTGTTGCCAGAATTTCTTGCCTCTTCCTTTGGACGAGGGACAAGCGCTAAGAAGAGGGACGCAGAAGTGGGTGCATATCCTTTGCGATGCCTTGAGGAGGCTTGGTCACTCCCTTTTTCAGTCGGTGCCTGCCACAGTACCAGGGCCATTGAAACATCTGACGACACTCGCAGCTCTCCTCATGGCGTGAGACACTTGCCTGACACCGGTGACATTTAGTTGAGCTTGTGTTGTGTAGGTGACTTTGGGATGTTTTTTTACCCTTCATGAACTCCCCCCCCCCTCCCCGCCCACCACTAAAGATTGCCTGATATCAGGCCAGTCGACTTACCTTGGTACTCTCTCCATGGGAATGAGTCGCCATCATCTTTCGGCCCCTTGGATACACAAGCGACAACAAGTGGCAGTATGTAACACTAGTTCTTTTGTGGGCTTAATGGGGTTCCTATGCTTTTCCCCCAATTTTGCATGACAGAAGATCAGTTATTTGGTTTATGTGCTCTTTCTAGGGGAAGTGAGGCAGGCGGGAGTCTGGTTCCCTGCTAGCATCTTTGGGAGGAGTGGTGACACTCCCCTTCTTTCCCCTGATGCCATTGATGTCCTTAGTTTAATTTTTAGGGAGGGGGGGGGGGTGTCTGGTCACTCGTGGTGTCTAGGTCGCCTGCCACTCTCTGTCCCCCTTCTCTAGGCTCCAGGTTCACATTCGAGATTGGGTGGCATTTGGTAGCACGTGTGCAATTTCTGGTGTTATGGTTTTGCTTAGGCAATCTCCCCTTGGACTCCTCTGTAGACCAGAACTCATGAACTCATCCATAGTTTACATGGCTAAACAGTTAGTTTCTTGAATTCAGTGGTTTCTCAGGATTTTAGCAGGGAGATTTATTCGTTGCTAGAATTAGTTGCTTAGCAGGAGGTCCCCTCTTTGGTTTTGTTGGTTTCAAGCATTATTCTTGCCCATGCTATTCTGCCCCTCTCAAAAATGGGGCATTTTTCCAAATTCTTCCTCCAATTCAATGGGGCTCATCAGGCTAGATAAATTATCGTAAGGTAATAATTATCAATATATAATATACACAAGAAAGTTAAACTTTAATGATACTTTCCTGCGTAATACAGCTAGTCCCATCCAGCCTTCCCCACATCTGTCAGGCCATGACTGATTTTCAAGGTGAATAGACAGCTAGTTCCGCTGACACTGTTGCCAACGGGGGAACAGAATACTCTTAGGACCTAGCAAAGTTGCCAATGTAGTTAAAATTTGGGCAGTTTTTAGATATTCAAGGCTATGTAATTTAGCCAGGTAAGTTATAAAAGATATTAATTTTATGAAAATTGAATTTCAAACAACTGAATGGCATTTTGAATTCGTTGCAGTTGTATAGGCCTATAGTGGTTAAGCCTGTTGATGTTTTTCTTCTATTAACGTGCTTTTTTCCCATTTGTATGGCGTAAGCACGGTTTCCTTCTTTTTGAAAGACTTAGCTTTGGCTTTGAAATTGGAGTAATAGTACCATTAAATCTGAAATTCCTTGTGTTCCTCATGGTAGTTTTCACAAGTCATTACTTTTCCTATCATAAATGCATGATATGGTGTTTAAAGTATGCTGCATGTGCATATCATGCTACTCTTTGCATCAATTCCATCTCCTGAATGCAGAGCTATGGTAGCCGAAATTCTTATGTCAAGGATAGTGGCTCCCCAACATTCGATTGTAAATATATTTTGAGAAACATCGGATCTTTTTCTTCAATTGCACAAAAGCTGCATATAGAGGAACTCTTAGAGGGGTTTTGCAATGAATCTATCATGAGTATTTTTCTTTTAATTGTTTCATTCCACATGTTTCTAGTGTTGTAATTCAGCCTGGTCGTCGAGTGTTGTTTAATCCTAATTTGTTGCACAAAAACTGTTATTAAATTCCTTACTCCTGATCTAAATATTAATTTCTGGTACCTTCGCTGTCATGTTTTTTTCTTGTTACACAAGATTTTTTTTTTAAATTTGATTGTCTCGACTTGTATTTAGTACTAGGTATGCAGTTAATTCTAATCGGATTGAGATGTTGTTGCTGCTGCTGCTGCTGCTGCTGCTGGCTGCTGCTGCTGCTGCTGCTGCTGCTGCTGCTTACTATTACTATTGCTTGATATTACTACTATTACTATTACTGCTATTACTACTATTTCTACTATTACTATTACTACTAATTATAACTACTAGTTAAACTATAAGCACCGTTGGGAAAGCAGGATGCTATAAGCTCAAGGGCTCCAAAAGGGAAAATAGCCCAGTGAGGAAAGAAAACAAGGAAATAAATAAACAGAGACGTAATTAACAATTGAAATAAAATATTGAACAGTAACTATGTTAAATTAGATTATTCATATAAACTAATTTTTTTTTTTTTATAAAACAAGAGGAAAGAAATAAGATAGAATAGTGTGCCCGAGTGTACCCTCAAGCAAGAGAGCTCTACCCCCAAGACAGTGATAGCCATGCTAGAGGCTATGGCACTACCCAATACTCGACTACAATGGTTTGATTTTGGAGTGTCCTTCTAGAAGAACGGCTTACCACATAGCTAAAGAATCTCTTCTACTCTTGCCAAAGGGAAAGTAGCCACTGAACAATTGCAGTGCAGTAGTTAACCCTTTGAGATCAAAAGAATTATTTGGTAATCTCACTGATGACAGGTGTGTGCATACAGAGGAGAATGTGGAAAGAATAAGCCCGACAATTCGATGTACGTGTATGCAAGGGAAAAATGAACCGAAACCAGAGAGAGGTATCAAATTTACTGTCTGGCTAGTCAAAGGACCCAATAAGACACTATCGGTAGTATCTCAACGGGTGCCTGTTTCCCTTGCCAACCTACTTTTTAGAAGTTTTATTCCAGCTGTGACCAGATTCTGGAACGATATTTGCACCAATAGCGTATGGGTTTAAGAATTTGATTTTCCTTGGAACGCAGTGCAATCTTAATGGGAAATTTTGGATGTTGACAGAATTATATTGGTTACCTAACCATAAAATTAAAAATAATAATTTGACTTTCTTGGATATGTTTTAATATTCAATAATAAACAAAGAAAAGTGGTTGTGATTGATCTAAAAAAACAGGAAACTCCAATTTGCTTACGGGAGATGAAACTCTTTTCTGTTAGTAAATTTTATTTTATTACCGGTTAATTTAGTTATATTTTGAGTTACGTTTGAAATTATTGCAGCATGTGTTGAATTTGATCTATCAAGGTCTTTGCTGTTGAGCTATTCGTTTAGTTGCCCATTTGATTTATTTGGAAGTGTGATAAAAGCGGTCTCTCTCTCTCTCTCTCTCTCTCTCTCTCTCTCTCTCTCTCTCTCTCTCTCTCTCTCTCTCTCTCTCTCTCTCTCTCTCTCTCTCTCTCTCTTTATTTTCATTATTAAGATTCATGTAAAGACTTTTCGAACTGTTCCAAAATATTTATAAATTCCTATGAGCAGTAAATGAAAGTACAATCCTCACTAAAAAGAATTTCATTGCTCCCTTGTTTAATATCAGATTTTCTCTCTTCTCTTTTTCTTGGAACCCACTTAAAACAAAGGCCTTCTCCATCATGAGGCTCAATACTATGCAGTACTCTAGAAGTTTTATTCCAGCTGTTACAAAGTTGTGGAATGATCTTCCTAATCGGGTAGTTGAATCAGTTGAACTTCAAAAGTTCAAAGTTGGAGCAAATGCTTTTTTGTTGATCAGGCGGACATGAGTCTTTTTATAGTTTATTTATGACATATTTGTTTTTGATGTTGTTAATAGTTTATATATGACATGTCTGTTTTGACGTTGTTACCTTTTTTAGAATGATTTATTGTTAATTTGTTCTCTTCTTTTATTTATTTCCTTATTTCCTTTCCTCGCTGGGCTATTTTTCCCTGTTGGAGCCCCTGGGCTTATAGCATCTTGCTTTTCCAACGAGGATTGTAGCTTGGATAGTAATAATAATAATAATAATAATAATAATAATAATAATAATAATAATAATAATAATACATGTAAAAGTCTTTGAAGGAAAATAATTTTTATATTATACATGTTTTGATGTATTTTTTTTGTGTAGTTTTTTTTTCTAAACTGAGAACGTCTTTGGCCTCCATTGGCGAGTATTAGTATCCAAATAGGAAATTCATTATGTTTAAAACAAGACCCAGTCTTAAGATTTCATAGGCAAAAATAGTAAAGACACAAATTTTAAGGCTCGTTTCCCTAATGACCCTACTTACAACTGGAATGTCACATATATTTCAGAAAGAGGAAATTTAAATGGCGCTTAATGGCAAGTAAATGGCTGTCGGATATGATGCTTCCGGAAGGATAAGATGGAAGAGCAGTAATAAGCCGGGTATTACGGTTTATTGCAGAAGTAAACGATAAGGAATGTACTGTATTATACTAATATTGTTTTGCGT
The DNA here is from genome assembly GCF_036898095.1 of Palaemon carinicauda. Taxonomy (NCBI): domain Eukaryota; kingdom Metazoa; phylum Arthropoda; class Malacostraca; order Decapoda; family Palaemonidae; genus Palaemon; species Palaemon carinicauda. The sequence goes on along the minus strand of NC_090769.1, from coordinate 42,348,271 downwards.
TTTTTAGCAAAATATACTCAAGTACAAAGTTTGTATTTCGGCAAGTTAAGATTTCGGAAATGAGAATTTTTTTTTTTATATAGATATTAATTGTTGAGGTTTAGTATGTTTCCATTTTATTTACCTGCTGACCAAATTTTCAATTTCTCTTAAGTTTTCTGAATTGTTCAGTTTAATTTTACGTAATTTTTTTATGAGAGAGAGAGAGAGAGAGAGAGAGAGAGAGAGAGAGAGAGAGAGAGAGAGAGAGAGAGAGAGAGAGGGAGAGAGAGAGAGAGAGGGAGAGAGAGAGAGAGAACACATTCAACAACAGCTACTACTACTACTACTACTACTAAATGGAAGACCATTCAATTTCAATTTCCAATAGTTTATCCTGGGACAATTGAAAAAAATCCTAGGATTATTTGACCCCTGGAAAATGGCCGGGATCCTGTGATCCCGGGAGAGAAACCCTAATGCCAAGCATGTAGGACATCTTGCACATCACTGTTAGGAAGACGTCCCCCTCGGCGTCTCCAACGCTACCCTCCTCTGTAACGTCAGTACTGGTAAACCTAGAACTTGGATACCTACTCCCATGCGCCGACAGATGTTTGATTTAATTCATGGCCTTCCACTTCCCCCTCGCCGATCTACTGCACAGCTACTTACTTGTTTACTTGCTTTGGGTTTAAATCCAACCCTCCACTGAAGTAGAGTAAACTAAATTTACTTCTCGGGCGGGTCCATATTAATCATCTAACGAAACATTTTCATTATAACTTATACAATTCTTTGATTGTAGCATCTTCCAAATCATATAATCTTGTGAAAAGTAATGTCTTTAGTTTCTTCTTAAATTCAGTTGCTCCCTTGAGGGCCTTCATTTCAGTTGGCAGTTTATTATAATGTCTAGGCGCACAGTAGCTAAAAGCCATTTCACCAAATTTACTATTTGTTCTTGGTTCAGATAGGCTATGTTTGTCACTCATGTGTCTTATGTTAACATTTGTTTCTAGTTCTAGTTTATTCAGGCATTCTTTTAGATATTTTGGTTCATTTTGGTTCAGTATCTTAAACGTTAGTAAGAGTAGCTTGTATTCAATTCTCGCTTTTACCGGCAGCCAGTGTAATTTAATTAGTGCAGGGGTAACTCTTCCCCTATTGTGTAGTCCTTTTATTAATCTAGCGGCTCTGTTTTGTACTCTCTCAATTTTCTTCAGCTGATAATTTGGTAATCCATAGAACAGAGAGTTTCAGTAATCAATTCTTGAAAATGTGGTGATTAATGAGTATGGCCATAGATTTTTCATCTAAGTATTTACTAATAAATGCCATGTTTCTAATGAAGACGGTATTACTAAGGATGCTAAGGACTAGGTCCATGCCTGTACTTCATGCTTCATGCTAAACTTCAAAAGTATGTCGACCCACGAATTCAGGAGTAGGCATCTTTCTTTAACCTCAGCATTGTTTTGCCCACCTTCATGTCGACGTAGTTGGGGACCTACCCACATCACAAGGACACCCTTACCTGTTTACAGTCATCGACCGCTCCACTCTTTGGCCTGAATCCATTCCTATGGACTTTGCAACATCTGCCTGATGTACATATTATTATTATTATTATTATTATTACTATCCAAGCTACAACCCTAGTTGGAAAAGCAAGATGCTATAAGCCCAGGGGCTCCAACAGGGAAAAATAGCCCAGTGAGGAAAGGAAATAAGGAAATAAATAAATGAAGAGAACAAATTGACAATAAATCATTCTAAAATAAGTAACAACGTCAAAACAGACATGTCATATATAAACTATTAACAGCATCAAAAACAAATATGTCATAAATAAACTATAAAAAGACTCATGTCCGCCTGGTCAACAAAAAAGCATTTGCTCCAACTTTGAACTTTTGAAGTTCTACTGATTCAACCACCCGATTAGGAAGATCATTCCACAACTTGGTAACAGCTGGAATAAAACTTCTAGAGTGCTGCGTAGTATTGAGCCTCGTGATGGAGAAGGCCTGGCTATTAGAATTAACTGCCTGCCTAGTATTACGAACAGGATAGAATTGTCCAGGGAGATCTGAATGTAAAGGATGGTCAGAGTTATGAAAAATCTTATGCAACATGCATAATCAACTAATTGAACGACGGTGCCAGAGATTAATATCTAGATCAGGAATAAGAAATTTAATAGACCGTACGTTTCTGTCCAACAAATTAAGATGAGAATCAGCAGCTGAAGATCAGACAGGAGAACAATATTCAAAACAAGGTAGAATGAAAGAATTAAAACACTTCTTCAGAATAGATTGATCACCGAAAATCTTGAAAGACTTTCTCAATAAGCCTATTTTTTGTGCAATTGAAGAAGACACAGACCTTATATGTTTCACAAAAGTAAATTTACTGTCGAGAATCACACCTAAAATTTTGAAAGTCATACATATTTAAAGAAACATTATCAATACTGAGATCCGGATGTTGAGGAGCCACCGTCCTTGACCTACTTACAATCATACTTTGAGTTTTGTTAGGATTCAACTTCATACCCCATAATTTGCACCATGCACTAATTTTAGCTAAATCTCTATTAAGGGATTCACCAACCCTAGATCTACATTCAGGGGATGGAATTGATGCAAAGAGAGTAGCATCATCTGCATATGCTACAAGCTTGTTTTCTAGGCCAAACCACATGTCATGTGTATATAGTATGAAAAGTAATGGGCCAAGAACACTACCCTGTGGAACACCGGATATCACATTCCTATAATCACTATGGTGCCCATCAACAACAACTCTTTGAGATCTATTACTTAAAAAATCAATAATAATGCAAAGAAACGACTCACCCACTCCCAACTGTTTCAGTTTGAAAACAAGGACCTCATGATTAACACGGTCAAAGGCAGCACTAAAATCAAGGCCAATCATACGAACTTCCCGACCACAATCAAGGAATTTCTGTACAGCATTGGAGATTGTGAGAAGGGCATCACATGCTCCAAGGCCTTTACGAAAGCCAAATTGCAAACTAGGGAGTAGATGATTACCTTCAGCAAACCTATTAAGACGTTTTGCCAGAAGACGTTCAAAAACTTTAGATAATATGGGAGTTATGGAAACTGGGCGGTAATCAGTGGGATTTGAGCTACCACAAACACATTTACATAGAGGAGTAACATAACCAATTCTCCAACTAGTGCTAAAAACTCCTCTTCTTGCTAACTTGCGCAAAATAACAGATAACTTTGAAGCTAAGAAATCTGCTGTCTTTATAAAAAACAAAGGAAAAATACCATTTGGGTCTACACCTCCATAAGCATCAAGGTCCACCAACAGCTTTAATCTCACGAGATTGAAAAGCTAAATTAGTTAGTTTAGCCTCAGGAAAACAGGAATGAGGAAGTTCAAGTTTTTCATTACTCTGTTTACTGTCAAAAACATCAGCCAAAAGGGTTGCCTTTTCCTTTGGACAGTGAGTGACTGAGCCATCTGGTTTAAGTAAAGGAGGAACTGTTGCATCTACACCAAAGAGTGCAGATTTAAGGGTAGACCACCATTCATGTTCCTGAGTTGTACCAGAAAGTGTTTCTTTTATGGTTAAATTGTACTCCTTTTCAGTTGAGGCATAAACTCTCTGAGCAAAAGCTCAAAGCTGAGTATAGTTGTTCCAGGTCAAATCTGATCTGTTACCCTTCCAAAGATGATAGGCCTCCTGTTTCTCCAAATAAGCACGTCTACAATCATCATTGAACCACGGTTTGTCCTTCACTCGGTACCTTAGCACACGAGAAGGGATACGCCTATCAATTATGTTGACTTACTCCCAGGATGTATAGCGACATTTGGTATCCATGAGCATATTACTTCTGACAGGTACCAATTTCATCTCTCAGTTGTGGACATCATTAGTGAAAATCCTGGAAATCACTGTACATCAGACAAGCGCCTACAACCCTGATTCCAACAGAATGGTTGAAAGTTTTCATCGCATCCTCAAATCAGCTTTGATTTCTTACTGCAGAGACTTCAACTGGTTTACTCAGCTTCCTTGGGTCCTCTTGGGACTAAGGATCACTCCTAAAGATGACCTGGATGTCTTGGCAGCTGAAAGGTATTTGGCAAGCTATTACTTGTCCCTGCCCAAATTTTTCCATCTGCAACCTCCTCCGACAATCCCCGGCACTTACGTCATGTTGTGGAAAAATTTACTCCGTGCTGCCAGACACACATACCGACAGATCTGCACTTGGCAATGCATTTTTTCCTGCGCAACGACAACAGCAAGTCACCGCTACTGCCCCCTTACACAGGCCCTTTTCTTGTGATTCGTCATACGTTAAAGGGTTTCTGCATCAACATTGGTGGCAAAGAAAACTGGATCTCCATTGATCGCCTAAAACCTACATATCTCCTGACTGATAACCCTCCTACAGTATGCCTCTTAAGAGCAGGAGCCCTGTTTCACATGTATGTCATTTTAGGGCTGGGGGAGCCATGTAAAGCACATGTTTCATACATGCCCGTACATTACAACAGTTTTTTTTTCTTATCATTCGCTCTCCCCAGCACTCATTAATAAATCAACTTGTATAAACCTGATAGCTCATGTATAATTTTGTTTGAATATTTATGACCTTCTTGCTCGCAAGTCCTGGTTTTCAGCTCGACGTCAAATAGAATTTAATTTAATTAACCTCGTCTCTTAGTTACATCCCAACTGCTCGGTCTCACACATCCGTAACAGTAGGAGAAGTAAAGTAAGCTTTGAAAATCAATAAAAGAGGAAAAGCAGAAGCAGATGATGGCCTAACAATTGATTTAATAATAGATGGAGGCAATTTCATTGTAGTAAATCTTTCTGAACTTAACACACGATGTTTGCATAAATGCTCTATACCTACGGCTTGAAAATACTTGTTTATTTAATTAATTCACAAAATGAAAACACAAAAGACCTGAAAAATTACTACATAATAAGATTATTCGTGTATTATAGAAAATATTAAAAAATATATTAGGTGAAATAGAAAGTCAGTAAGACTTTAATCAACCAAGAGAGCAGGCAGGCTTCAGAAGCAGGTAATTAACCAGCTAATAGAAAAATCAACGTAGTATAACAAACCACTGTTATTTCAGCAGTAACAAAAGTATCTTCAAAAACAAGAAATAAACTGAATCTTATGCTAGAACATTTGAAAGTATAAATACAGGAAGTACGGCAGTCCTAAAACTAAATATAGTCAGAAAATTTGGATTGAGAAAGGAATTAGATGGGAAGATCCTATCTTTCTTAAACTATTCACAGCATGTTGAGAACATTCAAATAATTTAGATTGGGAAAATGTAAGATTTAACATTATCGGGGAATAACTTGACAATTTAAGATATGGAGAGGGATTGCAAAAAATGGTAGAAGATTTGAATAGAGAAAACAAAAACAGAGGACTGAAAATGAATTAGTAAAAGTAAGTTAATTTATTATGAAAATGCAGAGAGAAAACAATTGAAGGTTATGGTTAAATTTCTAGAGATAGTGTTGCCCCTGGACATGAGACCGAAATTGAGAGAAGAATAAGCTTGGGATGTTGAGATTTTTGGTTAAAAAAAAATGAGACTGAAAACCAAAATGTCACATTCTCTAAGGAAAAAAAGAATTATCAGATGGTATCAGTTTTAACTTATGCATCAGAAACTTGGAGCCTTACTAAAGCCTTGTAGCATAAGCTAGTTACAACTCAGATCTATGTAAAGAATAATGATGGGAAGAACACGAATAGACTGAAAAAACGATAGGTAAACAAAGGTTAACTAAAGTGAAGGATATTCTAAAAACATGTAAGAAAGTGGACATTAGCAGGACATGAAATGAAAATGAAAGGTAATAGATGAATATTAGGAATAACAGAATGGTTCCTTGGAGATTGCTATTGAAGTAGGGGAAGGAAGAGAATATGGATTAACGAACAAAGAAAATTTGCGTGTATACCATGGCATAGAAAGACCATCTGAGGCCTTTGCTGTGCGGTGGACTAGCTATGGCTGTGTGCATATTTATAAGTATATATATATATATATATATATATATATATATATATATATATATATATATATATATATATATTATACATTATATATATACTGTATATATTTTACATATATATATATATATATATATATATATATATATATATATATATATATATATATATATTATATACATATATATATATATATATATATATATATATATATATATATATATATATATATATATATATATATATATATAACGGGGAAGGGTGGGCTGTGGCACCCTAGCAGTAACAGCTGACCTCGGTTGAGTCCCTTGTCAGGTTTGGAGGAACGTAGAGAGTAGAGGTTCCCTTTTTGTTTTGTTTCATTTGTTGATGTTGGCTACCCCTCAAAATTGGGGGAAGTGCCTTAGTATATGTATGTATGTATGTATGTATGTATGTATGTATATATATTAAATTATATATGTGTATATATATATATATATGTATATGTATATATATATATATATATATATATATATATATATATATATATATATATATATATATATAACGGGGGAGGGTGGGCTGTGGCACCCTAGCAGTAACAGCTGAACTCGGTTGAGTCCCTTGTCAGGCTTGGAGGAACGTAGAGAGTAGAGGTCCCCTTTTTGTTTTGTTTCATTTGTTGATGTCGGCTACCCCTCAAAATTGGGGGAAGTGCCTTGGTATATGTATGTATGTATGTATATATATATATTAAATTATATATATATATATATATATATATATATATATATATATATATATATATATATATATATATATCTATATCTATATCTATATCTATATATGTGTATTTATGTATTTATATACATATATATGTATATATATATATATATAAGTAGATGTTTATAATATATGTACGTATTTATATATATATTTATATATATGTGTGTGTATGTAGATGTTTTTAATATATATATATATATATATATATATATATATATATATATATATATATATATATATATATATATATATATATATATATGTCTTATTTATAACTGTAATCGAACAGTTTAACATGTTTTTTCAAAAAGGCCCATAAAAGAAACACAGGAAATATGAATAAATCACACTATATTTCGGTCAATAAACATCGACCCTCTTCAGGATGTAAAGTACAAGTGAGGCTTACAGTGGAGAGTGACGGTTTATATATGAAAGCAAAAGGGTGTGTTCAATTGTTCTATAGTTGTTATAATTGCTGGAAGGATTAGCCAAATTTAATTACATCCAGGTGCGTGTTCTTATTGTTGAGCCGCTTGGAGGAAGTCTTGACCTCTGATGCATGTCTGGTGGCCGGTCTCCGTGGATTATCTTCTTAATGATAGGGTTGAGAAGAGTATTGTCCACTGTGTCAGCTTTCCATTGGCCCCCACATAGGTTCATTGTGTTTGATTGATTTATGATGGCTGATTCCAGGATTTTCCTTCTGTACGGACAGGTACTCTTAAAAAGCAAAGACGACTCACTCCAGTTAATCTGGTGCCCTAAATCCCTAAGGTGAATGAAAATCCCCGAGTTTTCATACCCATATCTAACAGATCTTTTGTGTTCGGATAATCTTTGAGATTATCCGAAAAAAAAAAAAAAAAAAAAAAAAAAAAAAAAAAAAAAAAAAAAAAAAAAAAAAAAAAAAAGATCTGTTAGATATGGGTATGAAAACTCGGGGATTTTCATTCACCTTAGGGATTTAGGGCACCAGATTAACTGGAGTGAGTCGTCTTTGCTTTTTAAGAGTACCTGTCCGTACAGAAGGAAAATCCTGGAATCAGCCATCATAAATCAATCAAACACAATGAACCTATGTGGGGGCCAATGGAAAGCTGACACAGTGGACAATACTCTTCTCAACCCTATCATTAAGAAGATAATCCACGGAGACCGGCCACCAGACATGCATCAGAGGTCAAGACTTCCTCCAAGCGGCTCAACAATAAGAACACGCACCTGGATGTAATTAAATTTGGCTAATCCTTCCAGCAATTATAACAACTATAGAACAATTGAACACACCCTTTTGCTTTCATATATAAACCGTCACTCTCCACTGTAAGCCTCACTTGTACTTTACATCCTGAAGAGGGTCGATGTTTATTGACCGAAATATAGTGTGATTTATTCATATTTCCTGTGTTTCTTTTATGGGCCTTTTTGAAAAAACATATATATATATATATATATATATATATATATATATATATATATATATATATATATATATATATATATATATATATATATATATAAAGCTTCTAATTCAATACTTTTCCATTCATTATATCCTGCTTTGCGCTTCATAGTCCTCAGCCATGTTGGTCTGGGTCTTCCCACTTTTCTTGTGCCTTGTGGAGCCCATCTGAACTTGGGTGAACTATTCTCTCGTGAGGGAGTGTGAAGAGCATGCCGTGTTGAAGATCATAGTTCCTAATTACTAAAATGATTCTACCTCATTAATCTTTTTCATTCCAATGATATTTCATCTTCCATTGCATACTAAGTTCTCATCATCTCTGCCTGTCTTCTGTATATCTTCAGCCCAACTTCGTGTGATATTTCATGCATTCTGGTAAGCAAGCATTGCAAATCCTGTGTTCTGCTAAGGACAGCATCATCAGCATACTCTAGGCTTGCTAAATTTCTATCACCAATCCAGTCCAATCCTTTTCCACCATTTCAGACTGTTCTACACATTACAAAATGCAAGAGGAGGATAAATAACATAAGTGACAACATATTCCCTTGGACGACTCCGCTGTTCACTGGAAATTCATTTTACAAGACTTGATTATCATTAAATTTGCACTTACTATGCTCATGAACAGACTTAATCCAATTTACATAATAAAGAGGAATTCCATAATAACGCAGAACTCTCCGCAAAATTGGTCGGTGCACACTTATCATAATCCATTGTCCACAAAAGCCATCTAAAGGGGATTTCTATATTCTACGCATTGCTGTACATGTTCCAAAATGAAAACTGGGTCAGTGCAATTTCTACCTTTTCTAAATTCTGCTGGTTCATCTCTCAGCTCTTCATCAATCTTTCACTCTAGTCTCTTTAGAGTAAGCATATTATATATTTTCACAACTGATGTAAGTGTTATGCGTCTGCAATTATTGCAATTAGTTAGGCCAACACTCCTAACTCCATTCATCAGGTTTAGCCTCTTCATGCCACATTCTACAAAATAATCTTGTTAGTCTGGGAGTTACTTCATTTTCGGCCAATATAATCTCGGCAGTTATTCTATTGTATGCAAGGGCTTTCCATCAGGTATATATATCCATCAAATTATTCCCGTCATATCTCCTGTTCATGATCTCACTAGTGTGTTGCATCCAACGTTGTCTTTCTTCATCTTCTGTTGTTATAACAGATCCATCTCTCTTTTTGATTGGTATATACTTCTTTTCTTTGCCCCAGTTGACATTTTATTAGTAATTCTCTGAGCAACTCTTACACCATAGCCACTTCCTGAATTCATAGCGTTGTCAGCCTCATCTGCTTTACTGTCTAAATATTCTCTCTAGTCATTCCTGGCTTCTGCTTTACTGTCTAAATATTCTCTCTAGTCATTCTTGGATTTTCTTTTGACATTACTATTAATAGTGGAATACTTAACGTGCTCTACCTTATAATTTTCATTACTTCCTCGAAAATTTTCCACAATCAATTTGCTTTTGTCGCCTTTTTATAGTAACCCAAGTATCATTTAATACCCATGGCATTCTCCGTGTAACAGAGTGTCCCAAGACTTCACTACCAACTAACTGGTGTTATTAAAATCACACCATTCTTCATTAATTGTCTGCTCTTAGTCTCTTACTATCTAAAAGTGCAAATCGATTACTACATTCAGTTGCAAATGTTTCTCTGTGCTCTTCTCTAAAAGGTTAGTTGTATCAAACCTAGGTATTCTATATGCCTTTCTGCTGGGTGCTTTCAGTTTTAATTTCAGTGTGGCAATGGGTAGCTTGTGATCACTACCAATATCTGCACCTTTATAGCTTCTTACATTTCTCAGAGTCGTCGTCTTCTCTTTATTAATGGTTACGTGGTCTAGCTATTTTTTTATTGCCACATGGTGAAGTCCATGTATACTTGTGGAAGTTCTTGTGTTGTAAAAGAGTACCTCTAATGACAAGATTGATTGCTGAAAAGAAACTTATGAAACATGCTCCATTCTCATTTGTAACTTCTCCAAGACCCACGACACCCAACACATTCTGTATCCCTTGATTATCCTTTCCAACTTTAGCATTGACGTTCCCAGTGTGTGTGTGTATACATATATATATATATATATATATATATATATATATATATATATATATATATATATATATATATAATTTATGTACATGTATGTATATATGTATATATATGTATATACATGTATATATGTGTATATATGTATATACATGTATATACATGTATATATGGTTATGTATATTTATATGTATATATATGTTTATGTATATATATGTATATGTATATATGTATGTATATATATATTATATATATGTGTGTGTATATGTATATATTTATATGTATATATATGTACATATGTATATGTATACATATGTACATATGTATATGTATATATATGTTTGTTTATATGTATATGTATGTATATGTTTATATGTTTATGTATGTATATGTTTGTATGTATATGTATGTATATATATTTTGAAGGAGTTTTATGCTTTTGTCACTGCTTATAAAATGAGCCACTTATGATGAAAAAAAATTAAATATCGCTTAATGGTTCTTTGATCACTTCGTACCCGTCTTCATTTGCAACCTAAGCAACTAATTCGCAGGCTAAAGGATTTCATTTAAGCAACAAGTGCTTTAAAGCCAAGGCAAACTCGTAGACATTGTTAAAAGTTTTACGCTGAAGGTGTTATATAAAGTACTTTAGGTAATTATAATGAAATACATTAGTGCTTATTATCATATAATACTTTTCAGTTTGATATTGTTTCTGGCATCTACTCACCTCGTAAACTTATCGTAATACTTGATGTTTTGACTAATTTGATTATCAGTTCGTATATAACTTTTTTTTTTGGTTAAAGCTTCCGCAGATTATTATTACTTGGATGCCTAAAGATATTTATAAAGAAAGGGAAGTAAAGTTTTGATATTTAGTAATGATAGATATAAATCAGAATAATCACGAAAATAGCGAAGAGGAGACTTCTACAATATATAATCATATAAGAAAAAAAACAAATTAGACTATCTCCACATACCTCTTTCCGAGGTATGGTATGTTTTTTTTCTTACAGTTGAAGGGATGATGAGAATATTTGAAATATGTCATTCACAAATAATTATGTGGAAGGGAGAAATCTTTTCTTCTCATGCAATAACTGGTAAAAAGATGTTTAGAGGGTACTGAAGAATTTTAAGAGCATTTTACTGTACTTAAAAAAATCTATATACATCGTCTCAACAATTTTTTTATATTAGTTTACACCTGTTGACGCTATCTGCTAGCGCCAATTTTTCAATCTTAAAAGACAAGTCCTTTTCGGGTGACGAAAAATCGTGATGAAATGTATTTTTTTTTTGGGGGGGGGGGGGGAGTGATTAGCCACTTACATTCCTATTTTTCTGTTTTTGACAATATTTTTTCAGTCATGAAAATTCGTTAAATGTATGGATAGATACATGATTAAGGCATCGCCTTATATTATTACTCATTTATTTTTTTACTTGCCCAAGCAGTACAGCTAATATAGATAGGAATTTGAATTCTATTTTGTAATGTAGATGAGCAGATATCCTTTCTATTGGTGATGCATAATTTTCAAATTATAGAAACCTTGTACTTAGAATAACAAAGGAAAACTGCGAAAAATATCGTTAGTGAAAGCAGAACTACAAGGAAATAATTTGATTTATTTTAATTAGTGGTGACTATTTTAGGTTAGACATGTCATTTCCTCTACATCTCATTTTTAAGCAAAATACCTGAGTGCTATTCTATAATGGTTATAGAAACCATTGAATGATATGAAGACACACTAGTTGAATAATTGAAAAAAAAGTAGAAGTGGTAGTTTTTATAAGAATACAGTATATGCAATTTTTGTATTTTAATCCTGCTTAGCAAATAAGGCCTGTAGTGGAATATTGTTTTTTTTCTTAATTTGTAATATTCCAACAGCATAGAAAATAAAATATATATATATATATATATATATATATATATATATATATATATATATATATATATATATATATATAT
>NC_090769.1:42323428-42330928 GCF_036898095.1 Palaemon carinicauda | reverse complement strand
TGAAATGTTATAACTGTCAGATGCTGAATTAGGTCACGTCAATACACCGTGTTTCTGATGACTGGTAATAGCAGTTCTGTCAAGTTTTCAATCTTGCTGTCAACTTATCCGCTACCCAAGAAAGTTTTTGCAAAGAAGCTCGAAATGTTTTGGCGAAACTTTGAAATTAATCCCTTATCTGTGATTGCAAGTTCACTTTCGATAACCTTTATTTTATTGCATTACATGATTGTATTCCCATACTATGATATTCTTAATTTTTTTAAAAATCCTTTTAGTATTGACACAAAATACCTGTAATCGTTTGGTCACGTAACGCAGATTGTCATAACGAATTGTTTAAATCAATTATTAAATTTCTTTTTCTTTATTTTATTGATTGCACACAGATTCAGTAGCTGTTCTTATTCGCTTTCTTTGTAATTAATACTGTCCATACTGAAAAAAAAAAAAAAAAAATCCGAAGCCACTTTCATTCGTTCGTCCCCTTCTCTTAACTTGAATTACAGATTTTATATAGGCCATTATAATTCTTAATGGGACTCCTTTGATCTTTCGAATTTTTATTCTTATTTTACTGAATTCTCTTGATTCTGAAAAAAAAAAATTCCGGCTAAATGTATTCTGAGAAATGTGGTAACTCGCCATACGCTACCGTATATTCATAAGACACAGCCTAAGTAGGCCATGGGCCAGCAGGTGAAATCATCCCCCCCCCCTAGGGATTTTTGCAGACAATGTTATTTTTATTCCTTAGAGTCTATAGATTCATATTCTGATTGTTTGCATTCTGGATGCTGGTGATTTTGGCTGATAAAGCCAAAATTCGAGAAATATTTAGGGAAAAAAAATGTAATATAAAATAATGTTAGTTTTATATATGACGCAGAGAAATAAACCAATACTTATAAAAGTGGTATGGAATTAGGGGTTTAAAAGTATGCAGAATCGAATGAAATAGTTTGTTTTATCGAAATAATAAAGAATTCTGGCTTAATTTACGTTCAAAATTCAATTTTGAGCTACCAAGAAAATGTATATCACTATAGTTTGCTATAATTTATTTCAGTGAAAAGATGGATTGACAGCATCAAAATATTCATAAAGAGCAGGTTTTTTAGATGTAATTTCATATAAAATATGTCATATTCAGAAATATATTAAAGCATATGATAGCGTGAGAAAAAATATCTTTGCCGCTTAGAATGCGGTATACTGCTCGGATACAACCCGTCCTCTCTTGTGAACCATAGGCTACTATGAGATTCAGGGCCTCTGTAACACGGTTTTTTGGACTTTGCTCCTTATCAAAGCATCGGATGTAGCTGAAAGTTGACATATGTATATTTTACAACCACACACAAATTTTGTCAGCATTATCAATAACCTAAACACAATAGTTTTAATTTTTATAGAGTAAAAATGATCTAGCCGACGCCATGGCCAGTGATAACGAGCCAAGAGTCGAAAACATTCACTACGTAAGCAATGTAAACACCTTTTGACAAAATTTTGCCCCGCCCATCCACCAGACACCCATTCAACTTCTTCCATCGGCTCTGAAACCCATAACAGTCAAGAATGGCTAACAGGATTTGGAATTGCCCCCGTGGTTGCAAAACTGCATTTGTCTTACGACTTGCAACTTTATACAGTCAAGAGAAAGCCCGTGGCCATATTTACTATAGCCTGAATAGGTAATTATTCAGTTTCTAGTTTAAATCCAATGTTTATTGTCTGATTTGTATTTAGCGTAACAGGATTATAATACTTGTAATGTCATTCAGGCTTTTGAACATTTCTATTAACTATTCACTATGCCACCAAAAGAGAGAGAAAGAGAGGGATTGTATGTAAACAGTCTTTATATAACTATTTTTGTTAAAATAAGATTTTTGTGCTAAAATCTCCATCAGACTAACCGTGTTAGCTATGTTTTGGGCATGACTGCATTTTATAAATAAATCCTGAATAGTTTTAGGAGTTTTATTTGTACATCTAATGGTAATTTATAGAAGTGAAGTGAACATAATTCATTTATCCTTTAAAATCATTACTACATGTAGCAAAACAAATAGTAGTAAAGATGATAATGCAATGAAGGAATGATACCATACTTTATATTTAGCTTCAACATCGGCAATAACATACCCAGTTGCCATAATTTGTCAGCTTAATGAAATAACCTATCATCTAAAGTTAAACCTAATTTCCGAGGAGGCCATGGTTTATTGCACAGTGAAAGAATATGACAAAGACTTTATGAATGGCGGAACGATACATAATTGTGGGTGGGGTATTTGTGCTAGCGTAGTAATACTACTGTACTGTAGCAGTAGTGCCGTAACAGTACTATACATGAATTAAACGTTTAGGCCAACTGCTGGGATCCTTGAGGATCATTTACCACTTCTTACAACTACTCGAAAAATTATTTTTTTTAGCCAGAATTTAAATTTTCTAATCCAACAATGCCCATGATAGCCTTCAGTGTTATCCTGAATTACAACGAGGCCAAAGTGGGTGGAGCCTCGTGAAGTCATCATTCTGACGACAATTACTGGTGAAGGTTTAAAGCCAAAATATGGTACCAGTTATACTTTTTTACAGTAAATACGTAGGTAGCTAGACAATAAATAAAAATTACTGGACATTGGATATAGCAGTTATCAAATCAAGCTGGTCTACTACGTTTTTGAAAATTACCAACTAATCCATACACCTTGTCAATCTGATTGTGACCTATAAAGTAGACTGTAATTTCTTAGGAAACTTATTCTGGGAGTTGGACCTATAATCGAAGTGTTTTTGTATTTATTAACATATTTTGTTCGTTTGTTTATTATGACAATTCTCAGTGGAGAGGTTTCAGAGTTCATAAAGGTGTACTGCTTTGCTTTTATTTACACTTTTGTGTTATTGTTGGCAGAGGTATAGCCTTCGTTACGTATAGCCAATCATCGATCGAGAAAGAGAGAAGAAATGCCGTCATAAGTTACGTAACGAGTGCGTTCGAAACCTTTTCTCTGAGTAAGTTGGCCCGTCTTCAAAAATCGTCACTTTTACTTAATAAAGTACCAAATTTATTCAACCTACGTAATGCAGAATATAGTCAAAATTTATGTGTAGATATAATGTGCATTCTGATTAAGCGTTATATTTATGAAATTCATAGAAAATAAGTTATTGCGAAAAAACCGTGTTACAGAGGCCCTGAATCTCATAGTAGTTGCCGACCCCTCCCAGTTCCAAGATATTTTTTTAGACATTACTTTTTCATCTTCTTGGAGGCAATAGATTCAGAGTACGATTATCTGCAGACTAGCTTTTGGAGATTTTGGTTGCTACAAACCAAAATTTAAAACAAATAGTGGCCAAAGAATAGGGAAAAATATTAACCTAATTGATATATGCATATTCTTCTTTAAGGTATATTGGGTTCATTGGGTTAGTTTATTACTAATACAGTTCTTATATATTATAAAATTTACGATAAGTATTTATATATCTAACATATAGATCGTTATACATTGGTCTCTTAAAAATGAAGACACTTTGGTTCAGTTTAATCTCCTTAAGCCGACATAATAGATTAAGTCAGAGGATTTTGGCCCAAAATAATTAAGGACATTAAGATAAACTACAAGAAAAAATTATGATTTTTCTTTTACAAAAGATATTTTGTGGTACAAACACAAAATAAAAAAAAATAAAGTACTCCTTTTGTTGATATTAGTGCTTAAAAAAAGGAACATTTGGTAATAAGAGAATAACTATGATTGAAATGCATACACAAACAACCATAATTAATAAGACATTTGATTAAAGAAAAAAATTTCTTTTAGAACTTAAATGCATACTCTAGCCTGAAAAGACTGATGAATTAATGGCACAAGAAAAGTAATATTATAATTTGTGAATAGATGTAATGTGCAGCATTCTCACATAACAGACAAACATAGATGAAGAAATCGTGATTTATTTTCTTTATAAATGAAAGTTTTTGGTATAGGTACAATGAATTAAAGTAATCATTTTGGTAATATAATATTAAGCCTTAAGAACAAAAACACAGAGTATTTGGCAGCAAAAAAAAATAGATTATGAAAGGAATAAAAAATTAACTATATCTGATAAGAAATTCCATTAAAAAAAAAAATGGCTTTTAGAGCTTAAATGTACACTCTCACCTGAAACTGAGTAATGAGTTCATTGCACAGGGAAATAAATATTTTGTTGTTTGCTTTGCATTAATGTACAGCACCTCTTATAACAGGAAAACATAAGAACAAGGTTATTACATAACCTTAAAAAAATTCAGTATGTTTCTGACTATGGCATTCATAAAAATAATTCTTCATAAAGCAAATGTATAAAGTGAAGTGCAACTGCTAAGGAAAAATTTCTTGAAATAGCAATCAAATATACCTTTGGCACATTGGACTAGATAAAGTACCCTTTATAAGAATAGAACTAATCGATATAGCTAAATAGATATGTACAGAATATTTTCCTATATTACCGAGTAATTTGTAATCATAATAGATAACGAGAATGGATTCATGATAAATATTGCATCTTTAATCATCATACTCATACATTAAGTCTGTGATATTGTTAATTTCTTCTGGCTCATCTTCATAAGACTCCTCAAACTCCTCCTCCTCCTCCTCCTACGTGCTCATCTAGAATATCAATCAATTCTTGTGGCATCGGTGATCCACTACACCATACAAATTCAAAGTTTCCTTCACTGAGACACCACCCATGTCCGTCTGGCGAAGGTATATCTGGCTCAGCTTGATCTGCTCTGTTCCATATGAGTGCTTGATAGTTTGCCCTCTTTATATGTTCTCTGAGTGACATACGGCATGGAGGCAGCAAACTCATATCTATCCCATCACAATCTGAAATTATGGCTGATTTGGGGACGTATCTTTGAAGAAAAAGATTGTAACGTACTTTGTCAATAGATGACTGAGTTGATGACTGATTGTAGAGTAGACAAGTAAATTTTTCTAGCTGGATATACGTATTTTCATCCACAGCAGAACTAGATCCAAGAGTTTTGAAAGTGGAAATAAACTCTGGGTTCTTCTGTAGTAATTTCCATGGTAATAATTTACCCTTCCGAACAAATGCACTCACACTATCACAACCAGAATAAGCATGAAGGGAAGCCAAGACTTCACATAACTCCTGACCAGTTTTATCTACAACTTTATGTACATCTATGAGGCGTCTTTTGTCTCCTACTCCTGTATCGAACAAAATGGTTTGTTTTAAGACTTGAGCAAATTTCAGCAACAAGATGAAAACATCTGTATCTGGTGATCTTATAACAATGGTGGAATCTTCAGATACTTGAGAAGCCATATGACGAAGATGTAAAATAATTCTACTATAAGCTTCCTCTTAGGATGATTGCAGGGCCTCAACCTCATATGTTTCTGTTTGCAGTCCATCAGTACTTGTGATAGCTGTGCAGTTACGACCATTCACAAAATAAATAACTCTGTTTTTAAGCTTATTTGCATATTTATCTTATTTCCACTCTCCCAGTAAGAACTGGATCAATTGCTCTTTGTTCTTTGTATCAGTTAAGAAACTCTTCCAATTTCTGGGAATTTTTGTTAAGCTACCTTTAAGCAAGAATGTAGCTGATGCTCCTCTTCGCTTCCTTTCTGGATTTTTAATATAATGAGTCAGGTATGTGTCTGTGACAAAATCAACCCGACTGACTTTAGGGAGTTGATCAAATACTTTTTCAGCTAGTTCACCAAATGATATTGGTAATGCTACTTGCGCTTGTAATATTGCATTCCCATCAATGATGCAGTTCATGCAATCTATTTCTGGTCTTCTTGCAAGGGTTTGTTCTGTTTCTAGAGCATGAAGGAGTTTTGCTTTGTTGGTTTTCACAAGTGCGCCATCAGCAGTTGCTAATGACCAAGGTACTGGTCCAAGTGGATGACTCAAAACTTTTTCCATGTTTCAGTTGTATTTTGTGGCTAATACTGCGACTTGTCCTAGTACATTTCTTTCTGCTTTCATTTGTTTTACTTGTTTTGTTGTTGTTGATGTAATTTTTACTGATTTAGCAATAGAGGCAAACGTTTTGAGATTCTGCTTTTTAATTGGATCATTAAAGCTCTTGGTTTTATTAATCAGCCTCTCCTGAATGAAGTCATCAAAGGAATTTTTACCATATTTCTCAGCTTTTAACAGATCTGATTCAACGTCTTTTGGAGCAGGTAAACCCGAGGAAAGACAATACAATAAGTGTTTGTCTTCTACACTAAAAGGATCTATGAAATTTTGAAATGCATCCATGGCTTTCCTTACTCGTTCCTCACTGTGGATAATTTCAGACTTTTTGAGATCATTGTGGGAAGATGAAACATTTCAGCCATCTGCTTTGTAGCTTCAACATACTCAGCTCTTGCATGGCGTGTCATAAACATTCCATAGAAAAAATCAAGAAAACATGTTTACATATATTATATTTGCTGTACCTCGTATATACTATGTGCTTATCACCTTTTTCCGTGTGATCGTCAATTTCAATATTACCAAAAGCTTGAGAAATACTGATGATAATACTTTACAACTATCAAAAATGAATCCCTCGTCCCAGAAAACCTATAAAAACATATATTACAAAGACATAAACAGAAAAAAGTCATTGCTAATATTTTTTCCATATGCGGACAAATTCAAATTCAAAATGGCCGCCATTACGGCCAAAATCACCAACAGCTAAAGTGCAAACAAGCAGATTCTGATTCTATGGTCTCTAAAGAATAGAGAAAACTGGGTCTACAAAAATCCCTAGGGGGGGGGAGGGGGGTCCTATGGTGGGCCCACGGTCTAAAGCTATTAACAACCATGGTAGCGAATAGTGACGAACTATAGTCAATTTCTTTTAGCGATGCAAATTTGCACCGACTCGCAGCGCTTGCCCTTTTAGCTCGGAAAAGTTTCCTGATCGCCGATTGGTTGGACAAGATAATTCTAACCAATCAGCGATCAGGAAAATTTTCAGAGCTAAAAGGGCACCGCTGTTTCCTGATCGCCGATTGGTTGGACAAGATAATTCTAACCAATCAGCGATCAGGAAAATTTTCCGAGCTAAAAGGGCACCGCTGCGAGTCGGTGCACATCTGCCTCGATAAAAGAAATGGACTATAGTCGATGCGCAACCTATAACAGATTTTTTCTTTAATACTGTCTTTTTATGGTAAACTTTTAAAGATTAATTAGCTTGAATTTCGCCAATAGATTGCCGCTAGAGGGTCTGGATTGTCTGCTTGAAATGACTCGTGGAAAGGGTTGAAGGAATCCTTTTGTGGGCGAGGTGTATATGAAGGTAAACTGAGGCGAATCTTTTTTACTCAGCAAAATGAACCTGGAACCTTGCAGAAATTTATTCCCACATGCTGCATATTTAATTTAGCACATGTATATATCTGGAGGAAGAGCAGAATAAAAACACAGAAG
>NC_090769.1:42300643-42310643 GCF_036898095.1 Palaemon carinicauda | reverse complement strand
AGATATGTTAAACTTCTTATATTCACAAAAGACGTTCTCTTTTCCAAGTTAATTCCTTCATATTTTTTTTTTTTTTTTTTTGTGCAGAGTAATACATTCCAATTTTTTTTTATACCCATAGCACTCCCTAAATAATAAGAAACAAATAAAAGGAGAAAGTGGAATATAAGTTTCACACCCTCTTATACACTTTTGCAAATGCTGCTTAGAAATACTAGTCTGTAATAATTAGGCACTATAAATACATCGTTGTGAGAGTGAGCCAATTGATTGTAACTGAGAGGCAAGGTGAATGCAACTATACTTTATTAAACAGACATCGAGTTTATATACCAAGACATTCAAATAAAATAATACAAGAGGTAGCATGCTTAAACAGGCAGTTTATTATCACTGCAGGAAGAGCGAGTGATTAGATGATAAAGCAAAACCAGAATATGAAAGTGTATGAAACATGTGCAGTACATGGCTTCCCGCGTAAACATATTACATACATGTGAAATACGGCGCCCTACTCTAGAGAGGCATACTGTAGGCGGGTCATCTCGCAAGAGACATGGAGGTTATATAATCAATGAAGACCCAGTCTTTTTTGCCACCAAAGGGCCTGTATAAGAGGATGTTAGTGCTGGCATGCTAGTGTCATTGCGCAGGAGAACTTGAGTTGCTGAGTGCAGATCTGTCGATGTGTGTTGCTTTGCTGGGGGCTTTTAAGTTTGGGGGCATGGAGTATATTTTTCCGCAACGTGACATAAGCACCGGAGATTATTGGAAGAATTTGATTATGGCTAAAATTCTGCAGGGATGACCAATGGGTTGCCATATACCATTTCAGATGCCGAGACATCCAGGGCGTCCCTTGAGTGGTTCTTAGTTATTGGAGTGCCAAGGTAAGCCGAGAAATCCAGTTGAAGTCACTGCAGTAGAACATCCAAGCTCCCGAGTTCAATGAAAAGTTCAATTATTCCGTTAGCAGAAGTAATGTAAGCAGTTGTCTGATGTAGGGTGATGCCCAGGAGATTCGCCAATGATGTCCACAATTGACATGTATAAGTAGTATCCCAGTCAGATGTAATATGCTCAGGGATACCAAATCTCACTACCCACCCTTAGAATAAGGCAGATGTACAAGGGGTGGAGGTTGCAATTTTCATGGGAATGGAAATAGGTCAACGATTAGAGCAGTCAATGAAGGTATCGGGTAACAATTTCCTTGTTATGTGGCTTGGGGACCTACCAGATCGACATGAATGTGGGAAAAAATTACGTTGAGGTTGAGGAAAGGTGCCCACTCCTGAAGAACTTTTGAAGTTTGGCATGCAGTACAAGTGTGGACCCAATCTTTAGCACCCTTAATAATCCCGTGCCAAATGAACTTCGTCTTCAGTAGCTGTGCACTATATTTGCATGAGGTATGTGAAAGACCATGAAAAAAATCAAACACCTGTTCCTGGAACAGTATCCATGGTCATGGTCTATGAGTACTGACATCACTGAGAAGGGTGACGGAGTAGTCGAGGGGGATGTCTTCCCAACGGAGGCATGTGCAAGATGTCCTACATGCTTGGTACTCTGGAGCTTTTCATTTGGCTTCTGCCAAGACATTGTAATCTAATCACAGTTGAATAATGGTCACTTGTGTTTATTGACAGGGTACCGTCAACGGGAATCTTTTTTGGAAGGACAAGTTGAACGGTGCAATTGTATTCAGCCACGGCAGAGATATGTCAGCATTGACTGGTGGACCTGGCACCGGACTGTCCAGTGAAGGCGTGCACAGGAGGCATGTGGCCCAGCCAAATGATGAAGGGCTTACATTTTAGAAGTGGCTAATTTGACAGACAGCCAAATGCACCTCCAGCAAATTGCGGCTGAAGGTAGAGGAGCTTGATTCTGTTTTAGACAGTTTTCTACTGAAGGCGGCCAACTGGCGGTTCGAGCCATTGATCACCTGCTCAAGTAATGCACCAGAAACAATGTCGCTGACATTGGTGGAGACAATGAAATGAGGCATGTTGCACAGGAAAAGTGAGAGCAGCAGCAGTTGATAGGGCATTCTTTGCACTGCAGGCGGCCACTTTTTTAATGCGACCCCACTTCGGGTCTTTAGGCTTGCCCTTGAGGGAGGCATAGAGAGGGGCAAGAGTGGAGGTGATGGCTGGCAAGAAACTGTAATAATAGTTGATCATGCTCCAGAATTCTTACAGTGCTTTCCCAGTTGAGGAAGTGGAGAAGTTCTGAAAGGCTGCTACCTTCTCAGGGAGGGGTTGGACTCCTTCAGGAGTGATGTGGTAACCTAAGAAGGATACTTCGTTAGTGCCAAACATACACTTGTCGTACAAGATCGTTCTGATGTAGGCGGCCGAGCACACTACGTAGATGATGGGGGTGTTTCTCTTTGGAGGAAGAGAACAAGTATGTCGTCCACCTAACAAACACAGAAGGGAAAATCCCCTAAGATGTCATTCATGAGGCGTTGAAAAGTGACCCCAGTATTACGATGGTCAAAAGAGGAGTAATTGAAAGTTTATGTATTGAAGGGGGTTGTGATGGCGGTCCTGGGATGTCTTCTGGGTTCATGGGCACCTAATCATAATCTTTCAGTAGGTAGAATATGGAGAAAACCTTTGCTTTGTACAAGTAGATGATCATGTCGGCGAAGTTTGGGAGGGGTTAGTGATCTGGTTTTGTCTGCATGTTCACGTGTCTGTAATCCCTACACGGACGCAAAAAGCCATTTTTCTTCATTATGTATGGGTGACAACCATGGGCTTTAGGCTTTGGACAAATGACCATTATTTTTATATTTTGGTGAGCGTTTGTTTAGCGGTTATCAAATGATCTGGTGCCAGATGCCTGTATTTGGCAAACACTGGGGGCCTCACCATCTTGATAAAGTGATAAATACTGTGTTTGGATGGAATCATGGGCTTTTGGTGAAGTTCTGGACAGAAGAATTCCGGGTATGACATGAGGAGGTGGGCCTAGGCATCCGTGAGTGCGCTAATGTGGAGAGCATGGTAAGAATGGGTAGTTTGAAGAGGTGTTGACCAGTAAGTGCCTGCGTTGACTAACCGTTGGTGTGCAACATCAACTAGGAGGTGGAAATGGAAGAGGAAATCCTCACCGAGGATTGGCAATGTGACGTTGGCAACAAGAAACTTCCAATGATATTTGCCGCTTCCAAACGATAATTTAGGGTTTTTCTAACCTTGGGTGGGGATTGCAGATCCATTGGCCGTTACCAGGTGAACTTTGGAAGATTTAGACAGACTAAATCGTGTCCTAGAGAGTGGCCTTGATAGAACAGAATGGTAAGCACCCGTGTCTACCAAGTATAACATGCCCTTACCTTCATCATAAAAAAAGAAAAGACATTTGACCGGGGAAGCCACTGCCACAAGCAACGGCCCAATGACAATTTTTTTGGTCACTGATACCCGTTCGCACATTGCTTCGCAGCAGTCAATAATCTGGAGTGGTATTAGCATAATTGCAGGCGATGGACATCAGTAAGTGGCTGTAGAGGTTGTTGGTTGGGGCATGAGCGAGAGTTAGGATATGTGGGTGGTGGGTGGCTTTGTTGCCTCTAGCACGTCACGGGGTGAACGTCTGTATCTTTCTGAATTCACATCAGCTTCGTTCAATGTAAAATAATTGTCCTCTTTTTTCAGGAGTGGTAGTGTTGAAGGAGGTCTTAAAGGTGGTGAAGTGGCTGTCCATAAGGATGTTGAAATTGGTCATCAGGTCCTTTATTAGTAAAATAATAACATTGTTACAGCAGTAAGTACAGGTTTGGGCTGAAAGAAAATTGTGACACTAGTTGATCAAGTCCAAGAATTTTTGCAGTGTTTTCATGGTCGAGAGCAAGTTCTGAATGGCTACTAGGTTCATAGATGGAGGGTGAACTCCTTCAAGAGTGATGCAGTGCACTAAGAACAATACTTAGTTGACGCCAAAGGTACACTTGTACTGGTCTACAAGGGCGTTCTGTTGTAGGCGATCGACCACGATGCGTAGATGATGGAGGTGTTACTCTTTGGAGGAAGAGGACACAATTATGTCATCTACGTAATATACACAGAAAGGGAGGTCCCCTAAGATGGCGTCCTCGAGTCGTTGAAAAGAGGCCCCAGAATTACAAAGGTCAAAACAAGAGTAATTGAAGATGTATGTAACGAAGGGGGTAGTGGTGGATGTCTTGGGGGTTTCTTTTGGGTTCATGGGCACCTGATATTATATCCTTCAGGATGGTGTGTGGAGAAAGCCTTAGCTTTGTGAAAGTAGGAGGTCCCATTGGCGATGTTTGGGAAGGGGTAGTCATCGGATTATGTCTGCATGATCAGGCACCTGTAATCCCCACAAGGACGCACAGAGCCATTTTTCTTCAGACTATGTAAGACCATGCGCTTGAGGCCTTCTGTGAGAGGAAATCTGCACCGAGGATTTACAATGTGACGACAGCAACGAGAAATTTACAAATATATTTGGCAATTCCTAACGATAAACTGATTGTTTCATAACCAAGGGTGGGTATCGCAGATCCGACAGCAGACTTAGACAGACTACATCGTGAGCTGGAGAGGGGCCTTGGTAGAGAGAATGGCAAGCACCAACATCTACCAAAAATCACATGTTCATACTTGCATCATGTAGAAACAAAAGATTAGTGACAGTTGAGGCCAACGCCGTAAGCAATGGCCTACTCACACTTTTTTGGACACTAACAACCATTCGCACAGATCTTTACAGCATCCTCAAATTTGGAGTGGTAGTAGCATAACTGCAGCCGATGGGCGTCAGTAATTGGTTGGAGAGATAGATGGTTGGGGCCGAAGCAAGGTGTTGTATTATGTCGGTGGTGGGCAGTTTGTCGCTGCTCCGGTACGTCAATGTGGTGGGCGTCTGTGTCCTACTGCATTCACGTCTGTTTCAGTCGATGTTGAGTAGCTGTCCACTTTATCAGTAGTGCAGGCACTTATGAAGGTCTAGAAGGTGTTGAAGCGGGTGTCCATAGGGGCATCGACTTTGGTCACCAGGTCCTTCATTGGCAAAATATTGGCATCGGGGATAGCAGCACGTACAGGTACGGGTAGGCGCCGTACCCAAAGGGCACAAAGTAGACTCCCTTCACGAGGAGAGCTGTCTATGGAAGGTTGCAGGCGAGTGATACTGGGCATTTCCCAGAGGGTGAGCGAAGCCTTTTTGGTTCCCCCATTGGTTGTTGAGAAAGCTGAAAAAGTTTTGCTATGTGGGCAGCAGGTGATGGCATGTACTGCTCCAGGAGGTATGATTTGAGGTCTTCATACGTTATTGGAGTGTTCCCTTCCTCGTACAAGCAATCAGAGATTTCCAGGAATATGTCCCCAGGGGTAGCTGCGAGAACATGATCTGCTTTCGTGCCTGACCGAGTCACGCCCTTATTGGAAAATTGGACTTCAGCACGCTTGAACCAAATGAACACTTCTCTGCTTGCAAATGGCGTTAGTTACATTGAGGTGGCATTTGCCAAGGAGGCAGGCTCAGTTGACGGCCTCTTAAAACAGTAAGGCTCAGAAGTGAAGGGCAGGCGGGCGGAAGCGGTCACTCCGCTGGTCACCGATGTGAATGCGAGCCATTAGGATGTAACTCAGTGACGAGTCTGATGCAACTAACTTTATTTGGACGGAGCAAGAGTATATATACAACCCATTACAGTCAATAAAGACACAAAAATTCAAATACAATGATGCAGGAAAATACAGGTATAAACAGGTTATCAGTGCAAGGGGAGAGAGATTACGACAATATACAAAAAAATAAATACCGTTACAGTGTACAAGCATGTGTAGTACACTTGTGGTACAAGGTATTGTTCAAAATGTTTTTTTATCATTTTTTCTATAACTATAATAAAAGAAAGTTCATCTTGAAACTTAATTTCTTTGAGTAAAAGTTAACGCAAGCTTTAGCTGCTGCTATGAACACAGGGAAAATGAACAAAAATGAGCTAAAATATGAACTTTTGTAAAACAAAATAATCAAATATATCCACTAGGTTATGAAATTTACTTTGTGTATTATATTCCATAAATTTATGGTAAGATATTTTAAAAATATATATAATCTTTTATAACACTATGTACTGCTCAAATAGCGTCTTTTAGCCGATATAATCACCATATAACATTATGAATAATCATAAGATAAACAACCGATCGGCAGACAAATTACATTTTTATACAGCAAAAATACGTGTTAAATCGGAAAATTCTGTTCCAAACGGTGTAGTCTATATTTCATGAAGATTATTCGGCCTTGGAATTGACCTAAATATGTCAAACCTAACGAATTGTGTCGTTTTCCCCACAGGTTGAAGGATAAAAAAAAATGTTTGGGTCATGAAACCATCGATCACCAATAACTAATAATTAGGATATTCTATACTAATATAGACGACACGCCATCGGTTAAACCAAACCCTCATCGCCCATGCTATTATTTATTTGCGGCATCATATGGGCTGGGTTTTATATCTGTTATATCGTGGATTCATTATTCACATAAAGATTTCATCATCTCTGGAGGTCAGCTCTTGACTTATCGACAATCGATATCCACGGGGTCTTTAATATTTCCCAGGAACGAGGTATGATTTCGGGTTACATAATTAAGGACAAAAAATCAATTCGAACTTTCTCTGCCCTTGGAGGGAAACACAAGTTTCTAGTATTTACCCTTTAATTGAATTTAGGTTAACATAAAAAACCCATTAGGAATAATTTATTTTATTACTTTATGTAAAATAGAAGAACCGTTACGCCACTTCGGTTAAAGTATTTCAAATTTAAATATCCATACTCTTAACTATATTAACCCCAGAATAGCTCTACTGACATCAAAATAATGAACTAAATCAATTCTAATATTTTAAACGTTTTACATAACTCTCTCTTCACTGGATATATTGACTTAATTTCCTTCGGTCCCTGGAACTTACCTACTCGGTGAAAGGAAAGAAAACAAAAATAGCTTCCTTACAGTAGGACTTCTATCCTTATTTAATTTCAATCTATTGGTTCATTTTTCACAGATGAGTCGTCCGTAAATCACCTCACCGGGAATGTCATATTCCTGTTCTTTCTTAACCATAGAATCTATCGAATTACAAGAAGAGAAATTACCAGTTAATAATTTCATTGCCAGAACTTTACAACTGACTTAATATGAATATGTCAACAGTCAATATAATCTATTTTCGGCATGATATTAAATCGACAACTTTGACAGTTTCAACATTTCCCTAAGATTTAGGAATTACCACTGTATTGTTCGTTGTTACACCAGGTAACCTATTTTCCTAGTGGTTAGAAGAACTTGTATCACTAATTTTTTTTATCACTAAATACTTATTGAAGGAGTCTCTAATAAGTATGCATCAAATACACTATTAGTGTCTTGTAAATCACTTGACCTAGTGAACACTTTATCCTGAAAGTAAACACTTGCTTCAAAAAATTAACTGGTTTTATCTATCTCAGAAATTCTGGGCTTTTATTTCCCTAGGTACTCTTAAAACCCCCATATGACACACTTATGGTCATACACTTTGCACCGAACTGTTGGTTTCTCCTGGGCAGAGGTCTTTGATCTGATGCTATGAACAGATTTATTCTTTTCTGCAATCAGTTTACCCTTTATTAGTTTTTCTGCTGTCTTTTCAAGAGTGTAAGATTTGTAACATTGGTTGTCAATATGATGCACAAACTCCTTATCTATAATTACCCGTATCACTGAAAAACGCTGATTTTTTTTTTGGGGGGGGTGGGGGGTTGATGCTGCTTCGCATATACGTTTCCATTGTAGATGTTGGTACTGATGATCTTCAAATTATTTGATTAATGGTTCACCCTCCTCTGCCAAGGCTGGTCTGAGGAATAGAACCAACCAGTTGGAAAAATTGTCCTGCTTTAGCGTCAAAATTTATAAAATCAATATAATTTTACAATGAAATTATATTGAGTACATTTTCAAAAAGGATAATCATCAAATATCAATCTTAATACCACGATATAGTACTACCTAGAAAGCAATGACCATAAAGAACCATTTTTAAATAGATTTTTTTTTTTTATGAAAAGTTGCTGTATGCTTCAACGTGAATAGAATGTAATAAAGTGCCTATTTTCTTAATAATACACGATTGCTCTGTTGATTATTGCCAATATAAGCTATTCTTTATTTACTACTATTTTTATTCTGACCACCTTTTCCTTCATGAGGTAAATCATTAGTTTTTATCGATTTCAGGTAGTATTTTGAAGATTTATAACCTAATATAGCACCAAAAGTTAATCATTGGAAAGAACTCATTAAAAAAAAAATACTTTTCAAGTTGTAAATGATTCTTTTACGTTAATTTTCAAGACAGATATGGGCATTTTTAGTTCAGGTACCTAGAGTTTACAGGTCGAAATTATCGTCCGATTTGGTAAAATTAGTCCCAAATTTCTCAATTGCAGCCGGGTTTCAAAATGTCCACCCTGACTCTGATATTTCAAGGTGTCCTCTATATATCCCAAGTGGGTGATTTAGGGTATACCTTATGAATACGGAAACCCCCTCACCCCAGGACATGGACTATTTATTTGGTTCTAGGACTTTGCGTCCTGTGCATTGGTTGCAATTGCACAAGAATAATTTAGTTGAATGTGATATAAGATTATGTGAAAACCAGGGAGAGTCAGTATGTAAGAGGTAGGAATTATTAAAAAGGAAAATGGGAATATCTTAATCGTGGAAAAAGAATTCGAGAAAATATGGAACGACTATCTTTAACCACAATAAAATACTAAAAATGAGTGTCAAGAACTGGAAAATTTGCCTACAGTAGAAGGGCCATTGGCTAACACCAGAGAGTATGAAGTCGAGAATGCTATAAAGAAAATAAAAGTAAATAAAGCAGCATGAAAGTCCTTGGTAACAACATAAATTATTATGGCTTTAGGAAATCTAAGTAATTAGTGGGTGCACACACTATTAGAAAAGACTTTGAATGTAGGGAATGGGAAGATAGTTGGATGATTGATTCATATAAATGAATGAGTGGTGAGTTAAACTGTGGGAACTTCAGAAAATAAATTTTTTGAAGCTAGACTAAAAAGAACTTGACATAATAGACATCTTCACTTATGAAAATAAGGCACATCATTGAAGATGATGTTAGCTGATGATTTATTCACTATTGCAACCTCATGAGAACTACAAGGAAAACTTCCCCAGAAAGGAATGAAGGTCAATATTGGAAACACAAGAGGTGATTAGTGGTAGAGAAGGACATGAAGTAAACTTTCAAATGGAAGATGGTACATTACTAAAACAGAACAATGAGTTCAACTACATGAGATCAATAATAAATGAGCAGGGTAGTACTAATAAAGCAGTTATTTACCGAGTGGGGGAAACCAGGCCGTATGTGGATTTGTTTTAGAAAAGAAAATGCTACCGAAGTTCAAAAGGAAGATTTATTAGGCAGGTAAAAGGCTGTACAATCATATGGACCAGACACTTGGGCTATTGGGAGGAAAGAGGAGGGACTGTTGGAAAGAGCCATAGTGAGGATGTTCGGATGGATTACTGGAATATCACCACTGGAAAGAACTTAAGATATATATAAAAAAAAATCAAGTGATACATGAAATATAAAAAAGGAGGGTAGAGAAATGTGTGTGAAATACAGTCGTGCCTTGACTTACAAATTTAATTCATTCTGGGGGCACGCTCGAATCTCAATTTGCTCGCATATCAAATAAATTTTCCCCATTGAAAATACTTGAAATGCCCTCAATACGTTCCAACTCATAAAAGGACACGCCATACTCTTATATTTCCTGTTATTAAACAAGGAAAATATATTGCTAGATAACAAATATTGCATAAAAACAATATAAGGAGTATGTAAATATTTGAAAATGTTTTATATAATGTACTTAGCTAGGAGATACAACGGCTTAGATCTAGG
>NC_090769.1:42272563-42280063 GCF_036898095.1 Palaemon carinicauda | reverse complement strand
ACGGCTTGCCAAGGCCTGCAACCATGCGAAGGAGTTGAAAGAAATGTTGCAAGAGTGGGACGAGGATATGGTTCGGTCGATGCAATTCTGCAACAAGGTTGATGACATAATGACTCCCTACAAGATGCTCTTAGATCGAAAAAAGAAGCAGCGGCAACAACTTCCGATCACAATGTTCTTCCAGCCTCGCAAAAAAGAGCTAGTTCCTCCTGCTAGTACGCCTTCGGAAGAAATTGAAGAAGTTTCCCAGGAAGAAGTTGAAGAGGTGTCCCAGGAAAAGACACCTCCGTCTGAAGAGACGTAAAATACTACCTGGCTGCACAGTAGAACACATCATCAGCTTCATCATCATCATTTCTACTGTGCAGCAAATTCATCGCCATCATCATTCAAGTTTTTCTTGAACTTCTTTCGTGGTGAGTACAGTAACAATCTTTATTTTTTACTTTAATATTCTCACATTCTAAAACTGTATTTGTGCCTGTTTTATAGTTTAGTACTGTACGTACTGTATGCATTAAGTTAAAGGGAAGGTTTTAAAAGTCTACATGTTGTAACCTATCATATTTTTTTTGTTTAAAATTTACATTTACGTACGTAAAACAATCTCTCTCTCTCTCTCTCTCTCTCTCTCTCTCTCTCTCTCTCTCTCTCTCTCTCTCTCTCTCTCTCTCTCTCTCTCGTAAATTGATTTTTTTTGTTTAAAATTTACATTTACAGTACGTACGTAAAACAATCTCTCTCTCTCTCTCTCTCTCTCTCTCTCTCTCTCTCTCTCTCTCTCTCTCTCTCTCTCTCTCTCGTAAATTGTTTTCCTGCTTTGCTACGTACAATATGTACTGTACAGTACTGTATGATTTTATATAGATACGGTAAATTATATTTGTAAGGTAACATATTTTGTAAATGCTTTTACTGTAAATACTGTACTGTATCATTATTTATCACTATCATCATGCGCGTTAAATGCCTTGTTTGTTCTGACCGTGGTTGTTTACTGAGCGTACAGTACTTTATGACGCCGTCGTTTCAGGCGGCGTCATAAAGAAAAACATTTCATTTGGAAGTCCTAAGAAAAATAAAGTAAAACATTGGTAATAAAAAATTCAACATACTGTATAATCAATATAATCGATGCAAAAACTAACCTATACATATATGTGTACACTAAATGAGTTTGTTTCTTCATTTTGATCAGAGATGAACGTAAACAAAACATTGGTTGCCATTTTTTATCGTGCTTTTTAGGTGTTTAGGAAACGCATGATATAAAATCGCCTTTAATATTTGTGCCTGTTTTAATTTAGGGTGCTGTAGTACATGCATTAAGTGTTCTGTACATTAAAGGGTGGTTTGTTAACAGTACTACGTACAAGGGAAGGTTTTAAAAGTCCGAATATACATGTTAAATAAATAGGTAAATATGATGTCACTACTTCGCGGAATTTCACCTATCGCGGCCGCGTCTGGAACCTATCTACCGCGATAAACGAGGGTTCACTGTATATATATATATATATATATATATATATATATATATATATATATATATATAAATATATATACATACATACATACATACATACATACATACATGCATTCTCTCTCTCTCTCTCTCTCTCTCTCTCTCTCTCTCTCTCTCTCTCTCTCTCTCTCTATATATATATATATATATATATATATATATATATATATATATATGTATATATTTATATATATATATTATGTATATATATATTTATATGTATATATATATATATATATATATATATATATATATATATATATATATATTATATATTTCCTGCTCTCGATTGGCAATGTTTTTGTTTCAACTTAATTGCCTTTTTTTTTGTAGTGTTATATCGGGGCTGTTTCAATGATAGGACGGGATATCAGAGAAGGTAAGATTATGTATTTCTCTCATATGTTGGTACTATTTCAGACACTTACTCTGAACTTTTAAAGGACGAACATATACATATTTGACGAATCATTGTAACTATAATAAGACCATATCTCCCACATTTATTTTGTAAAGTCTGTCATCCTTTATTAGTATGTTTCATGCTAAATTTTTCCTTGTGATGCTAAACGTAGGAATGGAATTATCGTCTGGCAAAATTTTCTATAACCGTAAACCTCTTATCCTTCAAGAGTTGGATCTATCACATATTAGTGGATTGAGCTCAGTTCCCACTATCTTTTATTGACTAGAAATTGTCATCAGGTTGCCGTTACATTGGTCTTTGTTCCTGGAAGAAAAAATCCACATTCATCTGTAGATTATTGTAATTCGGTTATGACACGAACTTCACATTTCATGCATTTGCGTTAGGGACTGTTGAGTTTATATATTATTATTGTGGTGGAATTTTACAAAGATATTTTAATAGGAGTTTCAGTATTAATCTTATGGCTGTTGTCAATGTATATATCTTAACTTGTTTTAGCGTGTAATTCCAGACGGTCAAGTTGAAATGCTTAGGAACAGGCGTACAGTACTTCCGTGGACCAGCACTGATCTAGGATGTCTTTTTCTGGTTTTGGTACATTTAATTTGATCCAACCAATTAAAATTATTTGACGACTATTTTTTTATTTTTTTTTTCTAGAAAATATTGTTTCACACAAATATGATTGATAAGATTTGGATCAAATGTAATATGCATTATGGTAAAAATCACTACCAATGATAAGTATATCAAATGGTATAAAAATTAGAAATATTTTTCAGATCCTTTTTTTTATCTCAATTGTATTAATAAGGATATCCCGCCTTTATTGTTGGAATATGATGTGGATTAGCTTATGTGTGGTGTGTGAAAGGATAAAAAAGAAAATACGATATAGAAGTACCATGGTAAAGGTAGGGATTTAGTTCCTGAAAGCTGGTAATAATTGGGATGGCTTGGGAGAATTTCTTCGTTGGGAGTTTGTCTGTTTTGATAAGTTACAGAGTGATGTTGTTACATGGTAATGAGTCATATTCGTAAATGGTATGATTTTCAAATGATTACGATAAATTTCTGGTTGTAATTGGAAAGAAAATGTTATAACTGTCAGATGCTAAATTAGGTCACGTCAATACACCGTGTTTCTGACGACTGGTAATAGCAGTTCTGTCAAGTTTTCAATCTTGCTGTCAACTTATCCTCTACCCAAGAAAGTTTTTGCAAAGAAGCTCGAAATGTTTTGGCGAAACTTTGAAATTAATCCCTTATCTGTGATTGCAGGTTCACTTTCGATAACCTTTATTTTATTGCATTACATGATTGTATTCCCATACTATGATATTCTTAATTTTTTTTAAATCCTTTTATTATTGACAAAAATACCCGTAATCATTTGGTCACGTAACGCAGATTGTTATAACGAATTGTTTAAATCAATTATTAAATTTCTTTTTCTTTATTTTATCGATTGCACACAGATTCAGTAGCTGTTCTTATTCACTTTTTATGTAATTTCAGAGTAAACGAAGTAGTAGTGATCTACTGGTTTTGTTTATTATCATAAAAGTACTCTCCATACTAAAAAAAAAAAAAAAAAAAAAAAAAAAAAAAAAAAAAAAAAAAAAAAAAAAAATAAATAAATCCGAAGCCACTTTCATTCGCCCCCTTCTCTTAATATGAATTACAGATTTTATATAGGCAATTATAAATGTTAATGGGGACTCCTTTGATCTTTCGATTTTTTTTTCTTATTTTACTGAGTTCTCTTGATTCTGATTTTTTTTCCGGCTAAATGTAGTCAGAAATGTGGTAACTCGCCATGCGTTACCGTATATTCTAAAGACACATAGCCTAAGCTATTAACAACCATTTATATATATTATATATAAATGTATATATATGTATATACAGTATATATATATATATATATATATATATATATATATATACATATTCATGTTTATAGACATGTATAAATACACAGAGTGAATATGATATACATTATATATATATATATATATATATATATATATATATATATATGTGTATATATATATATATGTATATGTGTTTGTGTATGTATTTATATATTATATATTAATATCTATATGTATATATATGTATATTTGTATATTTGTATATATATATATATATATATATATACAGATTGATATGTTTAAATATATATATATATATATATATATATATATACAATACATATAAATATCTCCTCTACCAATCGCCATGACTTAAGAGCTTTAGACTTTACCTCTGAATCAGGCTGTGAGCAAATCATTAATGAAGCTACTCACAGGCCTGGTAATTGCTTGGATCTCGTATACACTGACTCCCCTGGCGTTATAACTAGTAAGGTTGGTTCCCCAGTCGGGACATCTGATCATGCCTTGATTTCATTAGTAGGGAAGACTGAGAAGCCTGTCCCTGATATATCATACTCTTGTTAAATTTATATGAAATCCCAAGCAGACTGGAATTGGATTTTGCGTGATCTTTTGTGCTTGAATTGGTCACAATTATATAGTAGTGTAGATCCTTTTGTCCCTTTGAATGAGAATCTAGTCAACATAATTGATAGGCGTTTCCCATCTTGTGTGCTAAGGTACTGAGTGAAGGACATACCGTGGTTCAATGATGATTGTAGACGTGCTTATTTGGAGAAGCAGGAGGCGTATCACCTTAGGAAGGGTAACAGATGAGATTTGACCTTGAACAACTATACTCAGCTTCGAGCTTTTACTCAGTGAGTTTATGCCACAACTGAAAAGGAGTACAATTTAACCATAAAAGAAACCCTTTCTGGTACAACTCAGGAACATAAATGGTGGTCTACCATCAAATCTGCAGTCTTTGGTGTAGATGCAACAGTTCCTCCTTTACTTGAACCAGATGGTTCTGTCACTCACTGTCCAAAGGAAAAGGCAACCCTTCTGGCTGATGGTTTTGACAGTAAACAAAGTAATGAAAAACTTGAACTTCCTCATTCCTGTTTTCTTGAGGCTAAACTTACTAGTTTAGCTTTTCGATCTCGTGAGATTAAAGCTCTGTTGATGGACCTTGATGCTTATGGAGGTGTAGACCCAAATGGTATTTTTCCTTTGTTTTTTATAAAGACAGCAGATTTCTTAGCTCCAAAGTTATCTGTTATTTTGCGCAAGTTAGCAAGAAGAGGAGCTCCCACTGATTACCGCCCAATTTCCATAACTCCCATATTATGTAAAGTTTTTGAACGTCTTCTGGCAAAACGTCTTAATAGGTTTGCTGAAGGTAATCATATACTCCCTAGTTTGCAATTTGTTTTTTGTAAAGGCCTTGGTGCATGTGATGCCCTTCTTACAATCTCCAATGCTGTACAGAAATACCCTGATTGTGGTCAGGAAGTTTGTATGATTGGCCTTGATTTTAGTGCTGCCTTTGACCCTGTTAATCATGAGGCCCTTGTTTTCATACTCAAACAGTTGGGAGTTGGTGGGTCGTTTCTTAGCATTATTATTGATTTTTTAAGTAATAGATCTCAAAGAGTTGTGGTTGATGGGCACCATAGTGAATATAGGAATATGATATCCGGTGTTCCACAGGGTAGTGTTCTTGGCCCATTACTTTTCATACTATATACACATGTCATGTGGTTTGGCCTAAAAAACAAGCTTGTTGCATATGCAGATGATGCTACTCTCTTTGCATCAATTCCATCCCCTGAATGTAGATCTGGGGTTGGTGAATCCCTTAATAGAGATTTAGCTAAAATTAGTGCATGGTGCAAATTATGGGGGTATGAAGTTGAATCCTAACAAAACTCAAAGTATGATTGTAAGTAGGTCAAGGACGGTGGCTCCTCAACATCCAGATCTCAGTATTGATAATGTTTCTTTAAATTTGTATCACTATTAAAGTTTTAGGTGTGATTCTCGACAGCAAATTTACTTTTGAGAAACACATTAGCTCGGTGTCTTCTTCAATTGTACAAAAAATTGGCTTATTGAGAAAGTCTTTTAAGATTTTCGGTGATCAATCTATTCTGAAGAAGTGTTTTAATTCTTTCATTCTACTTGTTTTGAGTATTGTTCTCCTGTCTGGTGTTCAGCTGCTGATTCTCATCTTAATTTGTTGGACAGAAACTTACTATCTATCAAATTTTTTATTCCTGATCTAGATATTAATCTTTGGCACCGTCATTCAACTAGTTCATTATGCATGTTACATAAGATTTTTCATAACTCTGACCATCCTTTACATTCAGATATCCCTGGACAATTCTATCCTGTTCGTAATACTAGGCAGGCAGTTAATTCTAATAGCCAGGCCTTCTCCATCATGAGGCTCAATACTACACAGTCCAGGTGTTACCAAGTGGTGGAATGATCTTCCTAATCGGGTAGTTGAATCAGAGAACTTCAAAAGTTCAGAGTTAGAGCAAATGTTTTTATGTTGACCAGGCTGACATGAGTCGTTTTATTGTTTATATATGACAAATCTGTTTTTGACGTTGTTAATAGTTTATATAGGACATATCTGTTTTGACGCTGTTACTGTTTTTAGATTATATTGTTAATTTATTCTCATCACTTATTTCCTTATTTCCTTTCCCCACCGGGCTATTTTTCCCTGTTGGAGCCCTTGGGCTTATAGCTTCTTGCTTGTTCCAAATAGGGTTGTAGCTTGGCTAGTAATAATAATAATAATAATAATAATAATAATGATAATAATAATAATAATACAGATATAGATATATATATATATATATATATATATATATATATATATATATATATATATATATATATATATATATAGATGTGTGTGTGTATATATATATGTAAATATACACACATGTATATATAGACACAGGGTATATGTGTATATATATATATATATATATATATATATATATATATATATATAATGTGTGTCTAGTGAGTGTGTATGTATAAAAAACACTACATTTTATCCCGAAGGTTTTCCTGTTTAATTGCATTTATTTTGGCTCTATTTTTTCATATAAATATTTTATCAATATTTCTTTTCAAAAGCTAATCAAGCTCCTCACTCAATTCTTTGTCCCTTAATTATCATGTAGCCTACGCCCCCAACTCGCACAGCTCCTTAGAAAAGCAGACCAAACTTTGGTTCCTATCAATGTCAGGTGAGCTCGTCTCTCTCCCCACAGAGTCGTCGTAGGGAACTTGGGTCTAACTCAACCTAAAGTTTATCTCCCTTATGAATTTTGCATTCTTCCCAAGTAATAATGTTTCCTTGATTGTATTAGAAATTTTCCCGTTTTTTCCGTTTCAATTTCATCTAGTTTATTTGTTTTACTTATTATGAATACCCTCTCCCCTCCCTATTTAGTTTACATTATATTATTACCTTCGCCAGAAGGATGTATTTTGATTGCCGTGTATTTATTTATATTTGTTTATATTTGTGATTCGCATAACTCGAAAATATGTGATCGAATCTCATGATATTTGATTGGATGATTGTCCATGATCCTCGGACACTTTGATTCGATTTTGAGTGTGAATAG
>NC_090769.1:42250063-42267563 GCF_036898095.1 Palaemon carinicauda | reverse complement strand
CAGGTCACTACAATTCCGTCCGCACAGGTCAATATATTCGACCCGTCTCGGAAATAAAGCATCACTCGACAATGGTGTCTAATACCTCACAATACAATCTGTTGGCAATAAAGCTATTCAAATTCGAGAGTTGATAAACGAGAAATACTTGCGCATACTAGCATTATTTGAAACATGGTTAAATAACTTTGACAAGGCTAAGATCACTAAAATGACCACTCCACATATACCTTCTTTCACATTCCGAGAGAGGGGAGGTCTTGTGGCGGTGACGGACTTTATTCATAAAGGTTATTCAAATCTCAAAATGTTAAAAGGAACTAGTGTAAAAAGCTATGATTTTCTAAATATAAGCTACGCTAAAAAAAGATAAACATTGTAATGGTCTACAACAATTACTAGTATCTTCCTTGAATTCAGTGAACTCATCGAGATGATTATCATTGAGAAAAATTAATTAGTTATTTGTGGAGAATTCAATCTTTGGATGGATGGTGCATTAAATCTTGATGCTTTAGCGTTTAGTGAGTTATTGTAATCATATAAATTTGTGAATAATGTCGACGGTGCAACTACTTTGACTGGGCATACGATGGGCCTAGTTTTGATTGATGGAATAAATAACCTTGTACATCTCTCTCCAACATTTATATCAGATACAATCTCCACAGTGTACAAACTTATTACGTTTAGTCTGTCTCTACAGAAACATGCGGTAGTGAAGAAAATAAACTTTAGGCAGAAATATAATTTTTCTCCTACTGTATTTATTGACGAAGTCACAAAGAAAAAGAATATAAATGATGCTGCCAACATTCCCTGTGATCGTGATAACCAACGTTAGTTGGGAGCTGTGTGTGTTGACTCCCTTACGACCACTTATAATAGTGAGTAAAAAAGAATGTGACACAATGTGTACACTGATGGAAACGACTATAACTGTTAGACCAATCTCCTTGGTTTAATGGAGAGACTACTGAAAAAGGGGGAAAAAGACGTAAAGAAAGAAAGTGCAATCTCTTAAAAACAGAAAGTACATGGGTAGAATACAAAACTGCAATGTGTCAATACAACTACCTATTAAGAAGGAAAAAAGCGAATACTATAAGAGATAAATCCGTGAAGTAGCAACAGACATAAACTGGGTATATCATCTCCTAAATGGTATATTGGGGGGAAAAAGATACCCGAGATAGTGACCAGGAACTAGCAAATAATTTTCTAGTATTTTTTAAAAACACAATTGAAAATATAACTAGGTCATTTGTAAATATTCAACATCAGATTAATGATATACACTTGACACAAAAAAAAAAAAGATTAAATTTAACAACAACACAAGACATCACTAGGATTATCAAGAGAGCAAAGAAAACAAACTGCGCGTTTGATCCTATGTCAATATTTGAAGTGATTGGAGAATGCAACTTTTCTAGTATAGTCGAAATAATTATGAGAATAACAAATACAAGCATTGATGAATGTAAGTTTCCCAAATCTGAGAAAATGGCTATAGTCACACCAGTTCTTTTCAGAACTGGTGTGAAAAGTGCTCGGGATTACCAGGAATTAAGCTCATACAGACCACCTTTGTTTAAAATGTGCCTGAATATGTAATTCTTGAACAACTAGTCAGTCACTTAGAAGTAATAGAAACTTTGCTAGACAACCGATCTGTTTACAGAAAATTATACTCTACGGACACAGCCTTCTGTTCTGTTGTAAATGGTATGCTATAAATGACTGATGAAAATAAATGTGTTATTTTAATATTACTCGATCTTAGTACTGCTTTTGATACAGTTGCGCATGAACTGCTTCTAAATGATATACGGTGCATCGGCGTTGAAGATCAAGCTTTCGAATGCATGACAGACTACTTGGTTGACAAAAATTACTGTGTGCAAATTGGAAACTGATTCATCATATGCACCTTTAAACCTAAGGTTACCTCAGGGGAGTGTACCTGGCCCCATCTTATTCTGCATCTGTACTATTTGTCTATCGAAAATTCTACAAATGCATGTTGTGAAGTTCAAATTATTTGCGGATGATACATAATTTTACTTCTCCATAAATGATATAGACGACACTACTGAAACTCTGAACCGAATCCTTGATAGTGTTAGAGAATGGATGGCAATTAAAAAACTACAATTAAATGAGAACCAAACTGAGTTTGTGGTGGTGGGAAAGAGAAACTTCACGAGAAGCTTAGGTGATATTCAAATAAAAGTAAATGATGACTCAGTGCCGATGTCTAGTGAAGTTTGAGACCTAGGTGTACTTTTTGACTGCAGTAAAAACGACTGGTTATCATCTAAGAAATATTGTTAAAAAAAAATATTTGGATGAATATTCTGTAAAGAAACTGATAAACTGTGTAATTACCAGGATTTACTATTGTAACTCTCTTACAATCTTCCAAAAGTACAACTTAAGCAATTACAAATTAGGATAAACAGAGGAGCAAGACAGAGAAAGGATCACTCCTATACTAATTGATCTACATTGGCTGCCGATTAAAGATAATTGAGTTTAATATATGCACAATAGCCCACTAAGTTATCAAAACTGGTCGTCTAAAATATCTAAGAATTGCTACATATTTTGCAGCCAACGAATCGTCCTGACACGAGAATAGTTACAGGTGGTTTCAAAATATTCAACCTAGATAAATGAATACATTAGGCTCTAGAGCCTTTAAATATACGACCCCAAGACTATGCAATAAGCTCCCACGAGACATCCGAATAATTGAAGATATTAAGGCTTTCTAGAGGAAATTGAAGACTTTCTTATTCAGCGATGGCTTCCATATTAACGATCTGATAGTAAGCGAGCAATATGCATTGTGAAATGTTAAATGCTCCCGAATGTAGGGTATCCCTGCTGTACAGGACCAGATAAGCCGCCCTTAAAGTAAAACATCAGGCAATTATAGCCTCCCCTGTTTACGAAAACACGTGGCCAATCAACACCTTTGCTGACATAGATGGTGTAGAGATATACAGAAGAGGAACACAAGTCTCGAGGAACTCAAATCTCTGTCAGTTGCTATTTTTGGATGTTTGCTGACCTTTGTTAAGGTGGCATATTTTCTTTTACTCCATAAATAGTACATAACATACTGTAAACATTCAGGTGCACGTAAAATTTCATACATACACACACATTCTTACATAGATATACACAGTCATATACATACATATATTTATTTGCATATTTATATATATATATATATATATATATATATATATATATATATATATATATATATATATATATATATATATACTGTATATATATATATATATATATATATATATATATACTGTATATATATATATACATATATATATACATATATATATACTGTATATATATATATATAT
Organism: Palaemon carinicauda; assembly: GCF_036898095.1. Taxonomy (NCBI): domain Eukaryota; kingdom Metazoa; phylum Arthropoda; class Malacostraca; order Decapoda; family Palaemonidae; genus Palaemon; species Palaemon carinicauda. Next base: position 42,264,168 of record NC_090769.1, on the reverse strand, counting down.
ATATATATATATATATATATACTGTGTATATATATATATATATATATATTGTATATATAATATATATATATATATATATTGTATATATAATATATATATATATATATATATTACCTCATACCAATTATTGAAAGAGAAATTAGTAACACACGTACATAATCCTCTGGGTGTGTACAATCTTTTAGTGAGTTTTGTTATCCCGGCCTTTTGTAAACTTGTTTGTAACCATTCATGTTTATCGGATAACAATGTCTTCTAACGTATATCTCATAACTTGAAATTCCTTGTTTATTTTTAGGATCCAGTTTATTTTAAGGCATTCATTATCAATGAGTGATGACATTTTGATTCATTTTTTTATGTTGCTTGTAACATAGAACTCTGTTATTCCTAATAGTCAGACACAGACTTTTTTAGCCTTGAATTAGTCGAAGGTTTTAAATGAGAGGATCACTTATTAAATTATCTTCTTTAACTTATTGCTTTGGAGTAGCTTTTTTTTTTTTTAAAACTAGGTCTTCCCTAGTTTCTTCAAAGATTTATTGAGCAAACATATTATTTCATCTTTCAATCATTTACACGGTACAAGATCATAAATAGATATAAATTTGAAACATCCTTTCTCTCTCTCTCTCTCTCTCTCTCTCTCTCTCTCTCTCTCTCTCTCTCTCTCTCTCTCTCTCTACATTCTGAAGCTTTCTTTTGTATTTCTTCGTTGACATTCAAACCTCTTCCAGTTTCATATGCCTGACTGGTTAATGATTGAAAACACGGAAGTAGTCAATATTGAAGATGAATGGAGTTGGGCTTTCTGTGTCTTTCAGTTATCAGAAATGATTTTCTGTCTTTTTGTTCTTATTCACGAAGATAAATCAAATATTCTGTTTCAATGGGGGTTTATAAAGGTACTCAATATATATCTTTGAGTAATTTGTAGATAATTATTATACCATCCATCACTGGTTTTTCCACAATTCTTCCCCAAACATATCCCGAGGTCGTTACTTGTTTACCACATATCTCTCTCTCTCTCTCTCTCTCTCTCTCTCTCTCTCTCTCTCTCTCTCTCTCTCTCTCTCTCTCTCTCTAAGATATAAAAATCTACTTTATTTAGTAAATAGACCATCCAGGTTCTGGCCGCTTCGAGAGTAGATCATCTAGAATAAGGTATCATAATGTATTGTATATAGATGCCCATTCTTGTCTCTAAAGGAGAAAACTCTAGGGCCAAAATTGGGATTGACTTTTTTTTATAGCGTCTAGTATATATATTTTGATTTAGAATTCTAATTCTGACCTTGTAGTTTCGTGATATCTTTCATTTCCTGAAAAAAAAAAATCTGCTCTTGCTAGTGAAAATTTCCATGATGGTTATTCCCTTTTGATTGATTTTTAGTCGTCGGCTCATACCTTATAGTAAAGTATGCGATTTTTAACGTAATCCTCCTATTCATAATCGCTTGTTGATTGTAGTATGAATAGATTCTAGACTTTCCTTTAGATAATGAAACCCTTGTTTATATAGCAGGGTGCATCCGGCACTCAGAGTGGAAAATTGAATACGGAATTGTGCTGGCTGATAAGCACGTACGTTGTAAAGTGCATGTTTATCCACGGAAGATTGCTTTGGCCATCTCTGTAAGAGTTGAGCTCGACACATTGGGCAGGGAAATCTCCTCCCTTTTGTTACAGTTATGAAATTATTATTATTATTATTATTATTATTATTATTATTATTATTATTATTATTTTTACTTGTATGTATGCATATGTATATATGTGTATATATATATATATATATATATATATATATATGTATATATATATACACACACATGTGTGTATATATATGTATGTGTATATATATGTATATATATAATATATATATATGTGTCTGTGTGTGTTATGGGGTCTTTTGACTGGCCAGATGGTACTACATTGGATCCTTCTCTCTGGTTACGGTTCATTTTCCCTTTGCCTATACACATCCACAGTGAATAGCCTGGCCTATTCTTTACATATTCTCCTCTGTCCTCATACACCTGACAACACAGATTGCGAAACAATTCTTCTTCACTCAAGGGGTTACTGCACTAATTGTTCAGTGGCCACTTTCGTCTTGGTAAGATTAGAAGAGAGACTCGAGCTATAGTAATCAGCTCTTCTCGGAGGAGGACACTCCAAAATTAAACGGTTGTTCTCTAGTCTTGTGCAGTGCCATAGCCTCTGTACCATTGTCTTCCGCTGTATTGGGTATGGAGTTCTCTTGCTTGAGGGTACACTCAAGCATACTATTCTATCTTATTTCTCTTCCGCTTGTTTTATTAAACTTTTTATTGTTTATATAGGAGATAATTATTTCATTGTTGTTACTCTTCTTAAAATATTCTATTTTTCTTTTTTCCTTTCTTCACTGGGCTATTTTCCCTGTTGGAGCCTCGGGGCTTATAGCATCCTGCTTTTCCAACTAGGGTTGTAGCTTAGCTAGTAATAATAATAATAATAATAATAATAATAATAATAATAATAATAATAATAATAATAATATATACACGTATATATATGTTAACCCCGTCAACGAAAAAAGGAATTGTTCGGTGAGCTCAATGTTGTTAGGGTTATGAGGAGGTGTGGATGCGGCAATCATTGGTCATACTATTTTTTATATATGTAGGCAATTGTAAAAATTATCCGTAACCAGAGGAAGGGGTCCACTGTAATACTGTCTGGCCAGTCAAATGGCCCAATAACTCTCTATTGGTGTTTATGGATATATATATATATATATATATATATATATATATATATATATATATATGTGTGTGTGTGTGTGTGTGTGTGTGTGTATATATATATATATATATATACACGTTATATATATATATAGAGAGAGAGAGAGAGAGAGAGAGAGAGAGAGAGAGAGAGAGAGAGAGAGAGAGAGAGAGAGAGAGAGAGAGAGAGAGAGCCTACAAATACGCAGCCATACTTCTAAATACTTGTATATGTATAGTGTGCATATATCTTTGAGACTTCCATGCAAACATTAACACATTGTTGTAAAATTCAGTAAAAAAAAAAAATTAATAGTTTGAACATAGAAACACTTGAAGAAAAAACAGATTAAATCATGGCCATTGTTTTTTTTGTGAAAAACATCCGGACTATGTGGAAGGGGCTCAAGCGACTGGTATGTATGCAGGTGTTGTTATTGCAATGGAAAAAAAATCTCCAGTATCCACAGTTTATATCAGTAAGAGTTTCAATTATATTTTACCATAAATGATTGTATACGTTTTTCTTTCCAGTGCTTATCCCTTTACATATAAACACACGCACACACATACACATACACACACGCGCGCACACACGTAAATATATATATATATATATATATATATATATATATATATATATATATATATATATATATATATATAAACATGCATACATACATACGTACTATAGTAATAGATACCTATGTTTTTTAATGATAATTATAAAGAAGATAATGATAATAGATATTTTAGTTAAACAGGTATATAGATAAATATTTGTACATTGATATTCCGTTGTATAACGAATATAGCGGCTGCATTTACTGATAAAAATTCTTATATAAGTTAGTTTTTCTTCGTTTCCATTATTCTCAAAACACGTTCTCTCTTTTCAGGTAAGGAGATTCATGAGCAACTTCATTATGAGAAACGGGTAAAGTACGAGAAATATTTCTTAAATAATGTGTGAAAACTTGGAATCTCTTAAGAACATTGAGCTTTCATGGTAATGAATAGATAAATCTTATTAGTCTCAAGAACAGGTTTTATTTTGATTATTTGACATGGATTAATTATCATGATGGTATGCAATAATTATTTGCAGTGAAATTCATATATTATTAAAAAATAATTGGGTGCAATCAAAGATTACATTAATGTTTTATTTGGTACCGAAACTGAATTAAGTTGGAGGAATGTTTGGTTAATTACAAAACTGGCTTGAAAGAAAAGGATTTATATAAAACTGGAATAGACTGGTGAATATTATGACACTTACAGTGCGAAAATTTGTGGCCAACTATTTACTATCGTATATTCAGTGTTTAGCAATTATTTCAATGGCATTTTTTTCTAGGCACTTGCTGCGTCGATAGATTAACGGCCTTTAACTGGGAGTTAGTGATGATATATTACTCTGGTTTTAATTATAATAGTATTTTAGAAATAGCTCATCAGTATATTACTATTGCAGTAGAATATTGTCCATCGCATTGATTTGAGTAAAATATTGTAGAAACCTCTGGAAATGGCTCTTAAGATCATACAGAGAGAAAGAACAGCCTAAATTTGTTTGATAAGTTTATATTTTACAAAGAAAGAAAAAGTGAAGAAAAATTACATTGAAAAAGACGGTGCCAATCGAGTACCGTCAAAGATAAACTAGTTTCGACCCTAAAGATCAAATCCCGTTGCGGAAGGAGACAATTCGAGATAAAAAAATTCAATTGATTGTTCAATTCAGTATTATCAGTTACTCTTGTTATATGCAACCAAGAAGCAATACGGAAGCTACTAATATAATGCAGGCACGTTGAAAAGAACAATACGTAATATCAGATCTCAAATTCTGGAGGAGCTCTTCCACCTCATCGTAGAGAAATAATTTTTCCTAGATGTTTTGCTAATTTACCCAATGAAGGAGAGTTCCTATTTTATGATTCAGGGAATGTAGAAAATCACAAATAAAAGAAATAATCTGAGCTAAAAACTAACATTGGTGTGCATAGTAAACTTTCAATACTATATCGTTATAATTCCATCAGTTTTATCTAATTCATGGATGGTTTGGAGGTTAAAATTTCTTTGGTTTTAGAATATGGCTCATTACATTTTAAGTCTGTAAGTACTTACCAGATATTTTTTTTTTGGGGGGGGGGGAGGGGAAAGATACACTCAAATATAGTATCATCGACATTATCGATAGTAACTGATTTTGAAAAAAGGTGTGCGAGACGCCAGTTGGGTGATATTGAGAGGCGAGGTGAATGCAATTAAACTTGATTAAATAGACATGGAGCTTAAAATACCACGACTTGCTAGTAAGGATGACACAAAAATTCAAACAGAATCAGTCATGAACTATTAAGTTTATAGAAGTTGATATATTAATAGTGCAGGAAAGACCGAGTGATAACTACAAGCAAAAACGTTACAGTGTCCGAGCGTGTAAGAAAAGCGCGCGATACAAAGCTGTGATGAAAGCTTGTAAAGAATAATTCCTTCCCAGATTAAGTAATAATTGTGTGATTTTTTACTTATATCATCGCATTATTCGTACGATTCAGTCACATGGTTTAAAACTGATGCATAAAACTGACTCAGATTTTGCTTGAACAATGAACATGCTACCTTCAATAGCATTTTTTACCAGCAGAGAAAGTCTTTCCTGCATTTTAAGAGTATCCGATAGTGTTATTTTTCCATCTGAAGCCCAAAAGGAGATTGATTAATTCGAGGTTGCATGAATCGAACGTCCTTTTAGAAGACAATGCAGTCTACCACGCCAATTTCTCTACTAAGCTGCCAACATTTACTTTGACAAACAATTTTGTGGAAGGGTGGCAGAGAGCTTTTGAAGAATAGGTGCCTGCATGCCATCCAAACAGTTGAAGACCTGTTGAATGTATTAAATAAAAAAAGAACAAGTATGAAATGAAGTTAGAATGGAGCAGTGCATAGCTGGTAAAACACCTACGAAAAAGAAAAAATCGTGATTACGTGCAACGGATTCAAAGACGTAAAAAATATGGTCTAAACCTATTGTAATAGATCACTTTCTTCTTCTTCTTCTTCTTCTTCTTCTTCTTCTTCTTCTTCTTCTTCTTCTTCTTCTTCTTCTTCTTCTTCTTCTTCTTCTTCTTCTTCTTCTTCTTCTTCTTCTTCTTGTCGTTAACGAAATGAGTGACCTTATATAAAATTCCAAAATTTTCGCAAACGGAACTCGCCCAACTATAGCCCTGTCAACCCATAGCCCAATCATTCCCTTTTATTATCAGCTGACATTTTCGGTGGCGGGGTAAATAACTCCTATGCCAATAGATATTCAAAAGAAATTTAAAGGGATTATTTAGATGTATATAAGCTTTGTTTCTGCCACTTTTCATGTTCATGCCTGCTATAGGCATGCCCTGGCTGTCACTCTTGTTTGTAAGTGACGAATTTTAGCTTTAAAAAAAAAAAAAAAAAAAAAAATCTGTGAGGACCCGCAAACTACTCCTAGAGTTTTACAGATATCCAAATGATTTTCACAAAGTTTGGTGGGTGTTATGTGATCCACATTCATACGAATTTTTGTATCGATATTTTCCATAGAAAATTCATAGTAGCCATTTTTCGATTTCCGCGGGAGGTCGATTTTCGGCGGTCCCGTAAAATACTCGTAGAATAGTTCACAGTCTAAATGGAAATTTCAGGGGTTTATGGGATGGATATTTACTTTTTCCACAACAACTCTCATGTCATTATCTGCCATAGAAAAGCCACAGCAAACGTTTATTTCAGTTTGGGTTGAATGGTGATTTTTGGTTGTGGAGTAAATTGTTCCTAGAATAATTCACATATCCAAATGAAAATTTCAGAGATTGATGGAAAACAGTTTTTCTGCTCCTGCCAAATTCCATGATAATATCTACAATTGAAAAGAGAGAGCTATCATATAGCCTTTTTAAATATGCTGTTAAATGTAGGGACATTACAGTGAACTGCATGATAGTGAGCGACATCGAGGGACAAAGCTGATCTCATAAACAATATCCATCCCGAGTTGCAGCTAGTTCAAATATTTCAGAAAGGTTGACTTTGGTAAGAGGGAAAACTATGATATAATGAATAACGAAAACCAGAGCACTGAAGGCCTAAATGTGCACACTAACACAATGTTTGAACTAATGGATTTCTCCAACCTAAAGTCTTGCCATTTTAACCACAATATTCCACAAAATCATAACCCCTTTCAAGTGTCAGAATCGAGTCACTTGAAAGACAAATAAATTTACAAGGCATTGAATATGATTACCTTTCAGATTCGCTTATCTACCTGGCACAAAGTCTAAGAACATTTAAATTCTAAACTACACAAAACTCTTATCTTACAAATCATTAGAAGTGAGAATTGGAAAAAAAAAACTTTACAAAGATAATTGAAAACTAGGTAATAGTTATCGCATGATGTTTGGTGACAAGAAATTACATAAATTTTTCTATGGGCAATATTTTGTTATCATAAATTACAATGTTCATAAAGATAAAGAGGAACACAACAGAAGTACTTGATGGTAACCCCTAAGGTAACCATACGCTACATTTTTTTTTACGAATATTTGTCAAATGAACGAAAATGATCAATCTAAAATCCCGCCATGGCATTCTGAGGAGTATAGCTGACCTGTAATTGTCATTGACAAGAGTAAGTGCCTATATCACTGTCATACAAGGTTCGATTCCCGCCGGTCGGAAGCTATTGTCTTTTGAGTGGTTCTGCCTTGGGACTCTGATCACGAAGTCGTAAGAGAATTAAAACATTAATGTATTGAGTTATATGGCTTATTTAAATATAAGCATATATATACATATACATATACATATACATATACATATATATAGGCAGTATATCTTAGCAATTCATGTTTGCCAACAGTTATATGCGTATAAGCGGATGAGCAACTTGGTGGAGTAATGAGAGCTTTGGGTGTGGAGGAAATAGTCCCCTAAATCTTGATGAAGTCACTGGCGGCAGGGTGACGGATGGGTTTAAGGCGATGGACTAATGGTCTCTTCAGCTTCTACTCCTGATGCCTGGCGGTTGATCTTACTTGAATTAGTATGGACTGGCAGGGGTCACTTGCCTTAGTTAGATAGGCACTGTGCATCACAAGGAACTGGCTATCCTTTTTATGTACCTAGCCAATGAATCCTCTATGGATTTAGTCAGGCATGGATAGAAAAGATGAAAGAATGGCCACCAGTCCCAGGCGTAGCGGGGTGTTAAGAATCTCCCGGTTTATAAATACTAAAGAAAAATTGAAAGTAGGTAATTGGAATGTTAGAACCATGAGTAAGATTGGGAAGTTACGGCAAGTGGAGAGTGAATTTATGAAATATAGTTTGGATATCTTGTCCCTAAGTGAAACACGTTGTATGGGGATTAGTAAGGAAACTTTAGACCAAGGGAATATATATATTTACTCAAAAATCAGATGGAGCTGGAAGAGAAGGGTAGGAATGATGATGACACCAAGAGCTGTAAATAGTAGATTGTTACTAGCAAAGTTCAAATCAAAGCAGTGCAATATGAGTATTATAGTTTGCTATGACCCAACAATTGATTCCCCAGAAGAAAGGAAAGATGAACACTATGAAGAATTGCATATATATATAGACAAGATCCTGGAGAGAGAGATGGAAATTGTGACTGGCGACTTCAATGCTAAAGTTGGACAAAATAATAAAGGGAAAGAGAATGTGATGGGTGTCGAGGGTCTTGGAGAAGTTACAAATGAAAATGGAGCACATTTCACAAGTCTGTTCAGCAAACAATCTTGTCATTAGAGGTATTCTGTTCCAACATAAGAACATCCACAAGTATACATGGACTTCACCATGTGGCAATTACAGAAATCAGATGGATCACAATGCCATTAATAAAGAGAGAAGGAGGCCTCTGAGAAATGTAAGAAGCTATAGAGGTGCAGATATTGGTAGTGATCACCAGTCCCTCATTGCCACACTGAAATTAAAACTGAAAGCACCCAACAGAAAGATAGATAGAATACCTAGGTTTGATACAACTAAGCCTCTAGAGGAAGAGCACAAAGAAACATTTGAAATTTGATGTAGGAATCGATTTGCAGTCTTAGAGACTTTAAGAAACAAAGAACAGACAATTAATGAAGAATGGTGTGATATTAAGAACATATATCAGTCAGTTGGTAGTGAAGTCTTGGGACAAACAATTACAAGGAGAAAGCCATGGATATAGAATACTTGGGATACTATAAAAAGGAGACAAAGAGAGAAATTGATTGTTGAAAGTTTTCGAGGAAGTAATGAACATTACAAGGTAGAGCATGGTAAGTATTCCAGTATTGACAGCGAGGTCAAAATAAAAGCCACGAATAACTGGATAGAGTAATTAGACAGTAAAGCAGATAAGGCCGACAAGGTTATGAATTCAGGAAGTGGCTATGGTGCGAGAAGTTTTCATAGAATTATTAATGAAATCTCGACTGGGGCAAAGAAGAAGCAGCATATACCAATCAAAAAGAGAGATGGCTCTGTTATAGCAACAGAAGATGAAGAAAGACAACGTTGGATGGAACACTTTAGTGAGGTTATGAATAGGAGATATGAAGGGAATTATTTGATTGATATACCTGAAGCTGACGAAGACCTTGATGTGCCCATGAATGAATTCATTGTGTTTGAAGTCGAAGCTATCCTAAAAAACTAAAGAGCTGGAAAGCCCCTGGATAGGTTGCAATAACTGTCAAGATGATACTGGCCGGAAATGAAGTGACTCCAATATTACTTACAAGATTATTTTGTAGAATGTGGCATGAAGAGGCAAAACCTGATGAATGGGAGTTAGGAGTGTTGGTGAAAATAGCAAAAAAGGGAGACCTGAGTGATTGCAATAATTACAGAGGCATGACACTTATGTCAGTTGTTATTAAAATATATAGTATGCTTATTCTTAAGAGACTATAGAGAAAGAGTGATGAAAAGCTGAGAGATGAACAAGCAGGATTTAGGAAAGATAGAAGTTGCACTGATCAACTTTTCATTTTGAGACGTACAGCAACGTGTAGAATATAGAAATCCCCTTTTGATGGTATTTGTGGACTATGAAAAAGCCGTTGACAGTGTGCACCGGCCAATTTTGTGGAGAGTCCTGCGTTATTATGGAATTCCTCTCAAATGTGTTGATTTGATTAAGTCTGTTCATGAGCATAGCACGCGCAACGTTAAAGTTAATGGAGTCTTATCAAGTGAGTTTCTAGTGAACAGCCGAGTACTCCATGGGAATGTGTTGTCACCTGTTGTTTATCCTCCTCATGGACTTTGTAATGTGTAGAACAGTCAGAGATGGTGGAGAAGGATTCGACTGAATTGGTGATAGGAATTTAGCAGACCTAGAGTATGCTGATGATGCTGTCCTTGTTAGCAGAATACCACATGATTTGCAGTGCTTGCTTACCAGAATACATAAAATATCACGCGAGGTTGGGCTCAAGATAAATAAAAGAAAGACGGAGATGATGAGAACGGAGTATGCAATGGAAGATGAAATATCATTGGAAGGAGAAAGGAGTAATGAGGTAGAATCACTTTAGTATTTAGGAGCAATGATCTCCAATGCAGGGTCTTCAAAATTAGAGTTTAGAGAAAGATTGAAAAAAGCTAATCAGGCAATGGCTAGGTTAAGTAAGGTTTGGAAATTAAATCGCCTAGAATTTCATATAAAAATCAGACTATATATCAGTTTAGTGAGATCGCTGTTACTCTATGGACAGGAGTCATGGTATGACAATGAAATAATCTCCATTAGATTCAGTAGATTTGAGAATAAAGCCATCAGAAAGATATTGGGAGTTAAATGGCAGGACAGGATTAGAAATTAAACTTTAAGAGAGATTACTCGAGTACCATATGTTGATGAGATCATGATGGAGGGGTAGAAGGAGATCGTTTGGGCATGCTCTTCGCACTCCTCAAGAGAGATTAGTTCACCAAAGGTTTAACTGGGCCCCATAAGGCACTAGAAATATTGGAAGACCAAGGACTACATGGTTGATGACTATAAAGCGCGAAGTAGGAGATAAATGGAGAAGTATTGAATTAAAAGCTCAAGACAGAGATGACTGGCGAAATCTAACCCAGACCCTTTTCGTCAATAGGCGTAGGAGATGATATATATATATATATATATATATATATATATATATATATATATATATATATATATATATATATATATATATATATATATGTATATGTATGTATGCAGTATATATATGTATGTATGTATGTATATATATATGTATGTATGTATATATATATGTATGTATATGTATGAATGTATATATATATGTATGTATATATATATATATATATATATATATATATATATATATTATATATTATTTCATTGAAAAGTTCAAGTCAAAGCAATGCAATATGAGTATTATAGTTTGCTATGCACCAACCAATGATTCCCCTGAAGAAAGGAAAGAGGAATACTATGAAGAATTGCATTGTGTAATAGGAGAGATACCAAAGAGAGATATATGAAAATTGTTATTAGCGTCCTCAATGCTAGAGTTGGAAGGAATAATCAAGGGATAGCGAATGTAATGGATGTAAAGGGTCTTGGAGGAGTAGAATGGAAATGGAGCACGTTTCATGGGTTTCTGTTCAACAGTCAATCCTGTCATATGAGGTACCCTTTGTTTTAGCACAAGGACATCCAGAAATATACATGGACTTCATTATGTGGCAATAACAAAAATCAGGTAGATCACATAGCTATTAATAGAGAGAGAAGGAGTACTCTAAAAAAATTTAAGAAGCTATAGAGGTACATATATTGGCAGTGATTACCAGCTCCTCATTGTCACATTGAAATTCAAACTGAATGGACCAAACAGAAAGATAAATAGAATACCTCGGTTTGATAAAACTAAGCTTCTAAAAGAAGAACACAAAGAAACATTTGCAATTGGATGTAGGAATCGATTTACAGTCTTAGAGACTTTGAGAGATCAAGAGCAGACAATTGATAAAGAATGGTGTGATATTAAGAACATATATCAGTCAGTTGGTAGTGAAGTCTTGGGACATGCTGTTACAAGGAGAAAGCCTTGGATATCAAATGATACTTGGGATACTACAAAAAGGAGACAAAGATAGAAGTTGATTGTTGAAATTTTCGAGGAAGCAATGCAAATTACAAAGTAGAGCATGCTAAATATTCCAGTATTGATAGCGAGGTTAAAATAAAAGCCACGAATAACTGCAGAGAATATTTAGACAGTAAAGCAGATGAGAATGACAAAGCTATGAATTTAGGGAGTGGCTATGGTGTAAGAATCGCTCAGAATTATCAAGGAAATGTCTACTAGGGCAAAGAAGCAGCAGCATATACCCATCAAAAAGTGATAGGGATCTGTTGTAACAACAGAAAATAAAGAAAGACAACGTTGGATGGAACACTTTAGTGAGGTTATGAATGGAAGATACGAAAGGAATAATTTGATTGATATACCTTGCTGTGCCCATGAATGAATTTAGTATGTTTAAAGTCGAAGCTTTCATAAAAGACTCAAGAGATGGAAAGGTTCTGGATACGATGAAATAACTGCCGAGATGATACTGGTGGAAAATGAAGTGACCCCCAGAATACTTACCAGATTATTTTGTAGGTTGTGGCATGAAGAGACAAAATCTGATGAATGGGAGTCAGGGGTGTTGGTGAGAATGGAATAAAAAAGGAGACCTGACTGATTGCAATAATTACAGAGGCATTACACTTACGTCAGTTATGAAAATATATAGTATTCATATTCTAAATAGACTGGATAGAAAGATTTATGAAAAGCTGAGAGACAAACAAGCAGGATTTCAAAAAGGCAGAAGTTACACTGACCAAATTTTCATTTTGAGACATGTTGTACAGCAATGCGTAGATTATAGAAATCAACTTTTGATGGCATTTGTGGACTATGAAAAGTCTTTGATATTGTGAATCCGACAATTTTAAGGCGATTCCTGCGTTATTATGGAATTCCTTGTAAACATGTGAATTTGATCGTCTCTTTATGAGCATAGCAAGTGCAAAGATAATGTTGATGAAGTCTCTCAAACGAATTTCCAGTGATCAGTGGAGTATTCCAAGAGAATATATTGTTTATCTTCTTCATGGATTGTAATACGTAGAGCAATCAGATATGGTGGTGAAAGATTGGACTGCGTTGGTGATAGGAAATTAGCAGACCTAGAGTATGCTGTTGATGCTGTCCTTGTTAGCAGAACACCACAGGATTTGTAATGATTGCTTACCAGACTGCATGAGGTATCACATGAGGTTGGGCTTAGGATAAATAGAAGAAAGACGGAGATGATGAGAACGGAGTATGCAATGGAAGATGAAATATCATTGGAAGGAGAAAGGAATAATGAGGTAGAATCACTTTAGTATTTAGGAGCAATGATCTCCAATGCAGGGTCTTTAGAATTAGTTTAGAGAAAGTTTGAAAAAAGCAAATCAGGCAACGGCTAGGTTAAGTAATGTTTGGAAATAAAATCACCTGAAATTACAAATAAAAATCAGACTATTATCATTTTAGTGAGATCGGTGTTACTATATAGACATGAGTCATAGTATGACAATGAGAAATTCCCCAATAGATTTAGTATATTTGGGAACAAAGAATTCAGAAGCATATTGGGAGTTAAATGACAGGACAGGATTAGAAATGAAACCATCAGAGAGATAACTAGAGTGCCAGATGTGGATGAGACCACGATGAGGGATAGATTGAGATATTTTTGGCATGCTCTTTGCATTCCCCAAGAGGGATTAGTTTGCCACCGTTCAGCTGGGCTTCACAAGGCACTATAAGAGTTGGAAGACCAAGGCCTACATGGCTCATGACTATGAAGTGTGAAGTAGGAGATGATGAATGGAGAAGTATTGAATTGAAAGCTTATGATAGAGACTACAGGTGAAATTTAAAATGCCATTTGTGTCAATAGGCGTAGGGGATGATGTATATATATATGTGTATATATATATATATATATATATATATATATATATATATATATATATATATATAACATATACATATATATATATATATATATATATATATATATATATATATATATATATATATATATATATGAGAGAGAGAGAGAGAGAGAGAGAGAGAGAGAGAGAGAGAGAGAGAGAGAGAGAGAGAGAGAGAGAGAGAGAGTAAAAAATACACCTGTTTCTGGTCCGCTGCAGGACAAATTCCCAAGAAATGTCAATTCATGTCTGGTGTTTGT
>NC_090769.1:42240063-42242563 GCF_036898095.1 Palaemon carinicauda | reverse complement strand
TAAAAACACAAAATATCAAAACGTAATCACAATTCTGAGTCAAGATAAATTTTGTTAGGAAGTGAAAAACTGGTACTTTCTTCTTCACTAATCGTTCTTTCCCTAAGCCCCGTGTCCCCTAAAAACACTACCCGCATTTCTCTCACCCCAATGGGGACTTTTCTACCTTGCCTCAAGGTTTCTATCGTCTACAGATTTTAGGGAGTGAGGGGGGTGGTGACACTTCTGCCGCTGAGTGTACATGGTTGGACGAAGATATTAATTTAAAGTCTACTTAATAATTTATATCTGTTAGTAGTATTCGCCGAGTATACCCTCTTAGGGCAGACAATCCATGTTTGATATTACTTAAAAGGCGATGAACCTAATTGAAATGCCCCATGATTTTATTAAGATGATTAAGTATTTAATGGGTGACGAGAATCTGAATCTGGATCATTCTTTGTAGGATACTCAAGATCTATAATCGCGCACTGGCTACAGGTATAGGGGCTATGGTAATTGCTCTGCTCAGTTTGATAAGTGGTAAACGTTAAGGAAACTGTGCTATAAGAAAACATAGAAGAAAGGAAGTTGTTGAAGAGCCCATACATACTCTCATCTAACCAACTTGAACCTTAGGCTCGCAACTCGGGGAGAATTATCGATGCCAATATGCTTACTGACCAAGTATAGGTAATGTATATGCAAGTACAAATAATAAGACTTATCCCATCAGGCTGTAAAGAGATCCAGTGCCAGAGCAAATTAGATTTTAGTGCATTGATGGTATATATATATATATATATATATATATATATATATATATATATATATATATATATATATATAATCATTATTAATTGCTAGGCTACAACCCTAGTTGGAAAAGCAGGATGCTATAAGCCCAGGGGTTCCAACAGGAAAAATAGCTCAGTGAGGAAAGGAAGCAAGGAAAAATAGAATTTTAAAACGGTAACATTAAAATAAAGATGATCTATATGAACTAGAAAAACTTGAACAGAACTAGAGGAAGAGAAATAATAGAGAATAGTGGGCCCGAGTGTACCCTCGAGCAAGAGAACTCTAACCCAAGGGATTGGAAGGCCATGGTACAGAGGTTCCACAATGATGTAAGACGTGTTTGAAAACTTGTTGTATATTTGTAGATATTACAAAAAACGTTTAGAGCTTTCGTGCATCATCTGTGGACTTGGTCACTAGTGACCAAGTCCACAGATGATGCACGAAAGCTCTAAACGTTTTTTGTAATATCTACAAATATACAACAAGTTTTCAAACACGTCTTACATCATTGTGGAACCTTTTCAAGATAACAAGAAAGTACGACATTGTACTTGTTTGCACCATAAATATATATATAAATGTAAATATAAATATATATATATCTATATATATATAAATATAAATATATATATATATATATATTTATATATAAATATAAATATATATATATATATATATATATTTATATATAAATAAAAAATATATATATATATATATATATATATATATATTTATATATAAATATATATATATTTATATATAAATATATATATATTTATATATAAATATATATATATATATATTTATATATAAATATATATATATATATATATATATATTTATATATGATATATATATATATATATATATATATATATATATATATATATTTATATATAAATATAAATATATGTATATATATATACATATAAATATATATATATATATATATATATATATATATATATATATATATATATATGTATATATGTATGTATATATACATATATATTTGTGTGTATATATATATGTATATATATACATAATATATATATATATACATAATATATATATATATATATATATATATATATATATATATATATATATATATATATATATTATGTGTGTGATAGTGTTTCTACCTAAGCTACAATTCGAACTTATGCCTATAAGTTGAAATAATTATGGATATCTTTTAAATTGTTTGGTTTTTATGGCTTTTCCTTACTTAACCGTCTTACTATTGTCTTGATCGATTCTTTCTTCCCAATATAGATAATGATAGATGATTCTACTTTAATAAATACTTTTTGAAGGATCTAACGGAATGTAGTCCGTATAATTATTATGTGCACATTACTGGGTGTTGCAAATCAATGTGGATGCTAACTTTCGTTTTCCTTATAAATATCTTCTCATTATGTATTTGCAGTACCTTTCTATGCTCTATTTTCACACATTTCACTAATATGTTCCTTGGCCAGCATGTAGTTAGTAACTTTTGTCTTAGATGAATCAGCATTTGAACCATATGACATGAGACCAATAAAAAATTGGATCAATTGTATCTACTGGACCAGTCGATTTTAAATCGTTCCACATTGCCCCATCGATTTGAAACTAATCGATATATTACATAAATTTTACTAATTGGAGAATCAGTATTAGACAGATCCGTATTGGACGAATGGGTAATACATCAATCGTCAAT
>NC_090769.1:42213415-42218415 GCF_036898095.1 Palaemon carinicauda | reverse complement strand
AGACTTCACTACCAACTGACTGATATACGTTCTTAATATCACACCATTCTTTATCAATTGTCTGCTCTTGATCTCTCAAAGTCTCTAAGACTGTAAATCGATCCCTACATCCAATTGCAAATTTTTCTTTGTGCTCTTCTTTTAGAAGATTAGTTGTATCAAACCGAGGTATTCTATCTATCTTTCTGTTTGGTCCATTCAGTTTGAATTTCAATGTGACAATGAGGAGCTGGTAATCACTGCCATTATGTACCTCTATAGCTTCTTAAATTTTTTTAGAGTGCTCCTTCTCTCTCTATTAATAACTATGTGATCTACTTGATTTTTGTTATCGCCACATAATGAAGTCCATGTATATTTCTGGATGTCCTTGTGGTAAAAAAAAGAGTACCTCATATGACAGGATTAATTGTTGAACAGAAACCCATGAGATGTGCTCCATTTCCATTATAATCCTCCAGGACCCTTCACATCAATTACATTCGCTATCCCTTGATTATTCCTTCCAACTCTAGCATTGAGGACGCCAATAACAATTTTCATATATCTCTCTCTGGGATCTCTCCTATTACACAATGCAATTCTTCATAGTATTCCTCTTTCCTTTCTTCAGGGGAATCATTTGTTGGTACATAGCAAACTATAATACTCATATTGCATTGCTTTGATTTGAACTTTTCAATGATATATATATATATATATATATATATATATATATATATATATATATATATATATATATATATATATATATATATATATATATCATCATCATCATCATCTACGCCTATTGACGAAAAGGGTCTCTGTTAGATTTCGCCAGTCGTCTCTGTCTTGTGCTTTTAATTCAATACTTCTCCATTTATCTCCTACTTCGCGCTTTATAGTCATCAGCCATGTAATCCTTGGTCTTCCAATTTTTCTAGTGCCTTATGGGGCCCAGTTAAACCTTTAGTGAACTAATCTCTCTTGGGGAGTGCGAAGAGCATGCCCAAACCATCTCCTTCTACCCCTCCATCATGATCTCATTCACATATGGTACTCGAGTAATCTCTCTTATAGTTTCATTTCTAATCCTGTCCTGCCATTTAACTCCCAATATCTTTCTGAGGGCTTTATTCTTTAATCTACTAAATCTAATGGAGATTATTTCATTGTCATACCATGACTCCTGTCCATAGAGTAACAGCGATCTCACTAAACTGATATATAGTCTGATTTTTATATGAAATTCTAGGCGATTTGATTTCCAAACATTACTTAACATAGCCATTGCCTGATTTGCTTTTTTCAATCTTTCTCTAAACTCTAATTCTAAAGACCCTGTATTGGAGATCATTGCTCCTAAATACTGAAGTGATTCTACCTCATTACTCCTTTCTCCTTCCAATGATATTTCATCTTCCATTGCATATTCCGTTCTCATCATCTGTCTTTCTTCTATTTATCTTGAGCCCAACCTCGCGTGATATTTTAAGTATTCTGGTAAGCAAGCACTACAAATCCTGTGGTGTTCTGCTAACAAGGACAGCATCATCAGCATACTCTAGGTCTGCTAAATTCCTATCACCAATTCAGTCGAATCCTTCTCCACCATCTCTGACTGTTCTACACATTACAAAGTCCATGAGGAGGATAAACACCAGGTGACAACACATTCCCATGGAGTACTCCGCTGTTCACTAGAAACTCACTTTATAAGACTCCATTAACTTTAACGTTGCACGTGCTATGCTCATGAACAGACTTAATCAAATCAACACATTTGAGAGGAATTTCATAATAAATTGGCCGGTGCACACTGTCAACAGCTTTTTCATAGTCCACAAATACCATCAAAAGGGGATTTCTATATTCTACACGTTGCTGTACATGTCTCAAAATGAAAAGTTGATCAGTGCAACTTCTATCTTTCCTAAATCCTGCTTATTCATCTCTCAGCTTTTCATGGCTCTTTCTCTATAGTCTCTTAAGAATAAGCATACTATACATTCTAATGACAACTGACGTAAGTGTCATGCCTCTGTAATTATTGCAATCACTCAGGTCTCCTTTTTTTTGCTATTTTCACCAACACTCCTAACTCCCATTCATCAGGTTTTGCCTCTTCATGCCACATTCTACAAAATAATCTTGTAAGTAGTATTGGAGTCACTTCATTTTCGGCCAGTATCATCTTGACAGTTATTCCAACCTATCCAGGGGCTCTCCATCTTGTTAGTTTTTTAGGTCTTCGTCAGCTTCAGGTATATCAATCAAATAATTCCCTTTATATTTCCTATTCATAACCTCACTAAAGTGTTCCATCCAACGTTGGCTTTCTTCATCTTCTGTTGCTATAAGAGAGCCATCTCTCTTTTTGATTGGTATATGCTGCTGCTTCTTTGCCCCAGTCGAGATTTCATTAATTCTATGAAAAATTCTCACACCATAGCCACTTCCTGAATTCACAGCCTTGTCGGCCTCATCTGCTTTACTGTCTAAATATTCTCTCCAGTTATTCATGGCTTCTATTTTGACCTCGCTGTCAATACTGTAATACTTACCATGTTCTACCTTGTAATGTTCATTACTTCCTCGAAAACTTTCAACAATCAATTTCTGTCTTTGTCTCCTTTATATAGTATCCCAAGTATCATTCTATATCCATGGCTTTCTCCTAGTAATTGTTTGTCCCAAGACTTCACTACCAACTGACTGATATATGTTCTTAATATCACACCATTCTTCATTAATGGTCTGTTCTTTGTTTCTTAAAAGTCTCTAAGACTGCAAATCGATTCCTACATTAAATTTCAAATGTTTCTTTGTGCTCTTCCTAGAGTCTAGAGGCTTAGTTGTATCAAACCTAGGTATTCTATCTATCTTTCTGTTGTGTGCTTTCAATTTTAATTTCAGTGTGGCAATGAGGGACTGGTGATCACTACCAAAATCTGCACCTCTATAGCTTCTTACATCAATCAGAGTCCTCCTTCTCTCTTTATTAATGGCATTGTGATCCATCTGATTTCTGTAATTGCCACATGGTGAAGTCCATGTATACTTGTGGATGTTCTTATGTTGGAACAGAATACCTCTAATGACAAGATTGTTTGCTGAACAGATGCAACTTCTCCAAGACCCTCGACACCCATCACATTCTCTTTCCCTTGATTATTTTGTCCAACTTTAGCATTGAAATCGCCAGTCACAATTTTCATCTCTCTCACCAGGATCTCGTCTATTATCCTCTGCAATTCTTCATAGTGTTCATCTTTCCTTTCTTCTGGGGAATCATTTGCTGGGTCATAGCAAACTATAATACTCATATTGCACTGCTTTGATTTGAACTTTGCTAGTAACAACCTACTATTTACAGCTCTTGGTGTCATCATCATTCCTACCCCTTCTCTTCCAGCTCCATCTGATTTTTCTGAGTAAATATATATATATATATATATATATATATATATATTCCCTTGGTCTAAAGTTTCCTTACTAATCCCCATACAACGGGTTTCACTTAGGGACAAGATATCCAAACTATATTTCATAAATTCACTCTCCACTTGCCATAACTTCCCAATCTTACTCATCGTTCTAACATTCCAATTACCTATTTTCAATTTTCCTTTAGTATTTATAAACCGGGAGATTCTTAGCACCCCGCTTTGCCTGGGACTGGGGGCCATTCTTTCGTATTTTCTATCCATGCCTGACTAAATCCAAAGAGGATTCATTTTCTAGGTACATCAAAGGATAGCCAGTTCCTTGTGATGCGCAGTGCTTATCTAACTAAGGCAAGTGACCCCTGCCAGTCCATACTAATTCAAGTAAGATCAACCGCCAGGCATCAGGAGTAGAAGCTGAAGAGACCATTAGTCCATCACCTTAAACCCATCCGTCACCCTGCCGCCAGTGACTTCATCAAGATTTAGGGGGTTATTTCCTCCACACCGAAAGCTCTCATTACTCCAAGTTGCTCATCCGCTTAAACGCGTATAACTGTTGGCAAACATGGATTGCTAAGATATACTGCCTATGTATATGTGTGCATATATATATATATATATATATATATATATATATATATATATATATATATATATATATATATATATATATATATATATATGCATGCTTATATTTAAATAAGCCATATAACTCAATACATTAATGTTTTAACTCTCTTACGACTTCGTGATCAGAGTCCCAAGGCAGAACCACTCAAAGACAATAGCTTCCGACCGGCGGGAATCGAACCTTGTATGGCTGTGATATAGGCACTTACTCTTGTCAATGACAACTACAGGTCAGCTATACTCCTCAGAATACCATGGCGGGATTTTATATTGATAATTTTCGTTCATTTGACAAATATTCGTAAAAAAATGTAGCGTATGGTTACCTTAGGGGTTACCATCAAGTACTACTGTTGTGTTCCTCTTTATCTTTATGAACATTGTAATTTATGATGACAAGATATTGCCCATAGAGAAATTGATGTAATTTCTTGTTACCAAACATTATGCGATAACTATTACCTAGTTTTCAATTATCTTTGTAAAGATTTTTTCCAATTCTCACTTCTAATGATTTGTAAGATAAGAGTTTTGTGTAGTTTAGAATTTAAAAGTTCTTAGACTGTGCCAGGTAGATAAGCGAATCTGAAAGGTAATCATATTCAAAGCCTTGTAAATTTATTTGTCTTTCAAGTGACTCGATTCTGATACTTGAAAGGGGTTATGATTTTGTGGAATATTGTGGTTAAAATGGCAAGACTTTAGGTTGGAGAAATCCATTAGTTCAGACATTGTGTTAGTGTACACATTTAGGCCTTTAGTGCTCTGGTTTTCGTTATTCATTATATCATAGTTTTCCCTCTTACCAAAGTCAACCTTTCTGAAATATTTGAACTAGCTGCAACTCGGGATGGATATTGTTTATGAGATCAGCTTTGTCCCTCGTTGTCGCTCACTATCATGCAGTTCACTGTAATGTCCCTACATTTAACAGCATAT
>NC_090769.1:42203415-42208415 GCF_036898095.1 Palaemon carinicauda | reverse complement strand
GTATAAGACACTCATTAACTATGATAAGCAGCTCTTCTAGGAGAAGGTAATTCCAAAATCAAAAGAAATTGTTCTCTAGTCTTGGGTAGGGCCATAGCCTCTGTACCATGATCTTCCAATGTATTGAGGTAGAGTTCCCTTGCTTGAGGGTACACTTAGGTACACTATTGTATTTAATTTCTCTCCCTCTTTTTTTGAAGTTTTATATTTCATACTGTATATGACAGATCTACAGTATTTTATTGCTGCTGTTATTAAAATAGTTTATTCTGATTGTTCATTACTTCTCTTGTAGTTTATCTAATATCCCTATTTCCTTCCCTTACTGGGCTATTTTCCCCTGTTATAGCCCTTGGGCTTATAGAATACCGAATTTCCATCTAGGGATGTAGTTTAGCTAGTCTCACCTTTCTCACCAGACGCCAGGTAGGCCAAAGCTTGCTAGTCACCCTGCCTCAAGAACTATCTCCAATGCTGTCTGTCTTCGAACAACCCTTCACTTTCTTATAGTATTCTTGACAGAACCGTGATTTCTGATTTTGTCTATTTATTTTCAAGTCTTGCTCTTCAAGATTGTATTCCAATCTCTCAAGCCATTTTGTAGGTCTTCTTTCTCAACTACAATTGCGTGAACATCGGGATATAAAAATTTATAAAGTTTCAATTTCCATGATTTTCTGCTCCTCAGCATTTGTCAAGGAAAAGGATGAACGAAAGTAGCGACAAAACGCTTCCCTGCCTAACACACCTGATTCAACGTCAAACTAGTTATTGCTTTCAGAATTAAGCCCCCCTGACACTTGCGCGCATTGGTGGCACGCACTGGCACGCATTGATGCGCGAACTCGCGTGAACGAGCCGTGAAAATGTCGTGAACAGTGCGGGAACTCGCGTGCCAGAGTGTACCAATGCGTGCCATGCGCGCCCAGAACTTTGAAATGTTTAAAGTTTGTGGCACGCATTGGCACGCACTAAATGGCCGTGAAATAGTCGTGAACGATGCGCCAACTGGAGTGAACTGGAGTGAACAGTGCGGGAACTGGCGTGAACTGGAGTGAACGATGCGGGAAGTGGCGTGAACTTTATAATAAAGAGAAACAAAAAGGAAACGAAAAAATTAATGAAAAGGAAAGAAAAATGAACCTAATAAATTTTTATATTTGCTGTTTTAATGTGAAAAAAAATGATATATTATTTCAAACTATTTCTATAACTTTATAATGAAGAGAAACAAAAAGGAAACGAAAAAATTAATGAAAAGGAAAGATAAATAAACCTAATAAATTTTTATATTTGCTGTTTTAATGTGAAAAAAAAAATTATATCTTATTTCAAACTATTTCTATAACTTTATAATGAAGAGAAACAAAAAGGAAACGAAAAAATTAATGAAAAGGAAAGATAAATAAACCTAATAAATTTTTATATTTGCTGTTTTAATGTGAAAAAAAAATTATATCTTATTTCAAACTATTTCTATAACTTTATAATGAAGAAAAACAAAAAGGAAACGAAAAAATTAATGAAAAGGAAAGAAAAATAAACCTAATAAATTTTTATATTTGCTGTTTTAATGTGAAAAAAAAAATTATATCTTATTTCAAACTATTTCTATAACTTTATAATGAAGAGAAACAAAAAGGAAACGAAAAAATTAATGAAAAGGAAAGAAAAATAAACCTAATAAATTTTTATATTTGCTGTTTGAATGTAAAAATAAAATGATGTCTTATTTCAAACTATTTCTATAACTTTATAATGAAGAGAAACAAAAAGGAAACGAAAAAAATTAATGAAAAGGAAAGAAAAATATAAACCTAATAAATTTTTATATTTGCTGTTTGAATGTAGAAATAAAATGATGTCTTATTTCATGCACACACTTATTTTCCTCTATTACCAATCAAGACCCAAAACTTTTGTTTTAAATAAAAATGAACTGAAAAATAAACCGAAGAAATTTTTAAGTTTGCTGTTTGAATGTAAAAATAAAATGATGTTTTAATTCATCAACATACTTATTCTTCTTTATTACCTTAAAATGAAGAGCAAAACGATTTTTTTCTGTTTGCTGTTTTAATGTAAAAATAAAATGATTTCTTATTTCAACACACTTTTTTCTCTATTACAAGCCTAAAAACTTTTCATGTTTGCTGCTTTTAATGTTAAAATAAAATGCTTTCTTAATACTTACATATTTTATGTCTGCTATTTATATGTAAATCAAATGCTTTTTTATTGAAACAAAAATAAAGGGCAACAAAAAATACAAACGAAAAAGATAAGTTTCTTCTCCTCAATGCAATGGTGTCTCTGACAGAAAGCATTGTTGTCTCTTCCGAAGCCAATCCAAGAATGTCCTCGGGTTGGAGAAGCCACGTTTTTATATGGAGTGGCCAATTCGTGAACTGGCGTGAACGATGCGGAATGATGAGTGAACTCGCGTGAACGTGTCATGAACTTCTCGTGAACTACGCGTGCCAATTCGTCCCATCGCGTGAACGTCGCGTGAACGATGCGCGAACTGGAGTGAACTTGTCGTGAACAGTGCGGGAAAAAAACCAGTGCGTGCCACAAAGTGGCACGCACTGGCGCGCATCAATGCGTGCCAGTGCGTGGCAAAAATGCGCGCAAGTGTCAGGAAGGCTTTAGACTTGATTTTACATTTAATATTTGTGTATGTATTGCAAATGGCTCTCTCAAGTTTATCGGTTATTTCATAATACTTGTCATTCATAGTTTCTCATTATTTTCTCTTGGCGCACTGTCAAATCCCTTTTCAATATCCAAAAATGCAATATATTAACCTTTATTAAATTCATAGCTTTTCTAAAAAAAATTATTTTCAGTGTACAGATTTTTATTAGTACCTCTCACAGGTCTGAAAATATTCTGCCACTCCGTTAATCTATGTTCTACACATCCTCTCGATCTCCTTTCAAGAATTCTTTCATACAGTTTAAATGCCTCTGTAATTTGAGGGTCTTGTCTCCCTTCTTGTAGGCAAGACATATCAGATCTTTGGGTCAGTCTACGGGTGTATCCTGCCCATCCCATAACATGCTGATCACCTACAGCAACAACTTCATATCCCATATGTTTAAAAAGCTTGGATAATTAATAATAAACAATAAACAACAACAACAACAACAATAATAATAATAATAATAATAATAATACATACAAATACCAAGGCACTTCCCCCAATTTGGGGGGGTAGCCGACATCAAACAAATGAAACAAAAAAGGGGACGTCTCCTCTCTATGTTCCTCCCAGCCTGACAAGGGACTCAAACGAGTTTGGCTGGTACTGCTAGGGTGGCACAGCCCACCCTCCCACCTTATCCACCACAGATGAAGCTTCATAATGCTGAATCCCCTACTGCTGCTGCTACCTCCGCGGTCATCCAAGGCACGGGAGGAAGCAGCAAGGCCTACCGAATTGTGTCACAATCGCTCGCCAATCATTCCTATTTCTAGACACACTCTTGTATCTCTCACATCTATCCTCCTATCACCCAAAGCTTCCTTCACTCCATCCATCCACCCAAAACTTGGCTTTCCTCTTGTACTTCTCTCATCAACTCTTGCATTCATCACCACCTTTAGCAGACAGCCATTTTCCATTTTCTCAACATGGCCAAACCACCTCAACACATTCATATCCACTCTAGCTGCTAACTCATTTCTTACACCAGTTCTCACCCTCACTACTTCTTTCCTAACCCTACCTACTCGAGATACACCAGCCATACTCCTTTGACACTTCATCTCAAACACATTCAATTTCTGTCTCTCCGTCACTTTCATTCCCCACAACTCCGATCCATACATCAAAGGTGGTACAATCACTTTCTTATACAGAACTCTTTACATTCATGCCAAACCCTCTATTTTTTACTACTCCCTTAACTGCCCCCAACACTTTTCATCCTTCATTCACTCTGACGTACATCTGCTTCCACTCCACCATTTCCTGCAACAGCAGACCCCAAGTACTTAAACTGATCCACCTCCTCAAGTAAGTCTACATTCAACATGACATTCAACCTCACACCACCTTCCCTTCTCGTACATCTCATAACCTTACTGTTACCCACATTAACTCTCAACTTCCTTCTCTCACACGCCCTTCCAAATTCTGTCACTAATCAGCCAAGCTTCTCTTCCGCGTCTGTAACCAGTACAGTATCATCCGCAAACAACAACTGATTTACCTCCCATTCATGGTCATTCTCGTCTACCTGTTTCAATCCTCGTCCAAGCACTCGAGCATTCACCTCTCTCACCCCACCATTTAACATAAAAGTTAAACAACCACAGTGACATCACACATCCCTGTCTCAGTCCCACTCTCACCGGAAACCAATCGCTCACTTCATTTCCTAACCTAACACATGCTTTACTACCTTTGCTCTCCTCACTTCCTCTATTGTAATCTATCTCTCACTCTCATCTCCCATCACTGGCACCTCAACACCTGCAACAGCAATTACATCTGCCTCCCTATTATCCTCAACATTCAGTAAACTTTCAAAATACTCCGTCCACCTTTTCCTTGCCTCCTCTCCTTTCAACAACCTTCCATTTCCATCTTTCACTGTCTCTTCAATTCTTGAACCAGCCTTCCTTACTCTCTTCACTTCTTTCCAAAACTACTTCTAATTCTCGTCATATGAATGACCCAATCCCTGACCTCACCTCAGGTCAGCTGCCCTCTTTGCCTCGCTTACCTTGCGCTTTACTTCTACATTTTTCTCTATCTTTCATACTTCTCTACACTATTATTCTGAAGCCATTCTTCAAAAGCCCTCTTTTTCTCTTCCACTTTTACCTTCACTCCTTCATTCCACCACTCACTGCCCTTCCTCATGCTGCCTCCAACAAACTTCTTGCCACACACATCACTTGCAATCCCAACCAAATTTTCTTTTACTAACTTCCACTCCTCTAAATTACCAGTTTCTCTTACTACCACTTCGTCATATGCCATTTTCAAC
>NC_090769.1:42190915-42195915 GCF_036898095.1 Palaemon carinicauda | reverse complement strand
ACATGCACTTTACAACGTACGTGCTTATCAGCCAGCACAATTCCGTATTCAACTCTTTGAGTGCCGGATGCACCCTGCTATATAAAAAAGGGTTTCATTATCTAAAGGAAAGTTTGGAATCTAGTTATACTACAATCAACAAGCGATTATAGGAGGATTACGTTAAAACATCGCATACTTAATTATAAAGTATGAGCCGACGACTAAAAATCAAGTGCTGGTAATCAATCAAAAGGGAATAACATCATGGAAATTTTCACTAGCAGGAGCAGATTTTATTTTCAGGAAATGAAAGATATCACGAAACTACAAGGTCAGAATTAGAATTCTAAATCAAAATATATATACTAGACGCTATAAAAAAAGTCAATCCCAATCTTGTCCCTAGAGTTTTCCCATTTAGAGACAAGAATGGGCATTTATATACAATACATTATGATACCTTATTCTAGATGATCTACTCTCGAAGCGGCCATAACCTGGATGGTCTACTTACTAAATAAAGTGGAATTTTATATCTTGGAGAGAGAGAGAGAGAGAGAGAGAGAGAGAGAGAGAGAGAGAGAGAGAGAGAGAGAGAGAGAGAGGTGGTAAACAAGTAACGACCTCGGGATATGTTTGGGGAAGTATTGAGGAAAACCTAAGTGATGGATGGCATAATAATTATCTACAAATTACTCAAAGATAAATATTGAGTACCTTTATAATACCCCATTGAAACAGAATATTTGATTTATCTTCGTGAATAAGAACAAAAAGACGGAAAATCATTTCTGATAACTGAAAGACACAGAAAGCCCAACTCCATTCATCTTCAATATTGACTACTTCCATGTTTTCAATCATTAACCAGTCAGGCATATGAAACTGGAAGAGGTTTGAATGTCAACGAAGAAATACAAAAGAAAGCTTCAGAATATAGTGAGTGAGAGAGAGAGAGAGAGAGAGAGAGAGAGAGAGAGAGAGAGAGAGAGAGAGAGAGAGAGATCAGTTTCAAATTTATATCTATTTATCATCTTGTACCGTGTAAATGATTGAAAGATGAAATAATATTTTTGCTCAATAAATCTTTGAAGAAACTAGGGAAGACCTTGTTTTCAAAAAAAGGTACTCCAAAGCAATAAGTTAAAAGATATTTTAATAAGTGATCCTCTCATTTAAAACCTTCGACTAAGTCAAGGCTAAAAATGTCTGTGTCTGACTATTAGGAATAACAGAGTTCTATGTTACAAGCAACATAAAATTAATCAAAATGTCATCACTCATTTGATAACGAATGCCTTAAAATAAACTGGATCCTCAAAATAAACAAGGAATTTCAAGTTAAGAGGTATACATTAGAAGACATCGTTATTCGATAAACATGAATGGTTACAAACAAGTTTACACAAGGCCAGGATAACAAAACTCACTAAAAGATTGTACACACCCAGAGGATTATGTACAGGTGTTACTAATTTCCATTTCTATAATTGGTATGAGGTAATATATATATATATATATATATATATATATATATATATATATATATATATATATATATATATATATATATACATACATACATATATATACATATATATATACATATATATATACATATATATATATATATATATATATATATATATATATATATATATATATATACATACATACATATATATACATATATACATATATACATATATATATATATACATATATATATATATATATATATATATATATATATATATATATATATATATATATATATATATATATATATATATATATATATATATATATATATATATATATATATATATATATATACATATATACATATATATATATATATATATATATATACACATACATATATATATATATATATATATATATATATATACACATACATATATATATATATATATATATATATATATATATATATATATATATATATGTATATATATACATATATATATATATATATATATATATATATATATATATATGTATATATATACATATATATATATATATATATATATATATATATATATATATATATATATATATACGCATGTAAATAAATATATATGTATATGAATGTGTATATCTATGTAAGAATGTGTGTGTATGTATGAAATTTTACGTGCACCTGAATGTTTACAGTATGTTATGTACTATTTATGGCGTAAAAGAAAATATGCCACCTTAAAGGTCAGCAAACATCCAAATATTAGCAACTGACAGAGACTTGACTTCCTCGAGACTTGTGTTCCTCTACTGTATATCTCTACACCATCTATGTCAGCAAAGGTGTTGATTAGCCACATGTTTTCATAAACAGGGGAGGCTATAATTGACTGATATTTTACTTTAAGGGCTGCTTATCTGGTCCTGTACAGCAGGATACCCTACTCGCTATAGGACCTCCACATTCGTATTATGACGTTTATTCGGGAGCATTTAACATTTCACGATGCATATTGCTCGCTTTGGGAAACTTACATTCATCAATGTTTGTATTTGCTATTCTCGTAATTATTTCGACTATACTAGAAAAGTTGCACTCTCCAATTACTTCAAATATTGACATAGGATCAAACGCGCAGTTTTTCTTTGCTCTCTTGATAATCCTAGTGATGCCTTGTGTTGTTGTTAAATTTAATTTTTTTTTTTCTGTGTCAAGAGTGTATCATTAATCTGATTTTGAATATTTACAAATGACCTGGTTATATTTTCAATTGTCTTTTTAAAGAATACTAGAAATTTATTTGCTAGTTCCTGGTCACTATCTCAGGTAGCTTTTTTTTCCCTTATATACCATTTAAGAGATGATATAACCTGTTTATGTCTGTTGCTACTTCACGGATTTATCTCTTATAGTATTCGCTTTTTTTTTCCTTCTTAAAAGGTAGGCTAGTTATATTGACACATTGCAGTTTTGTATTCTACCCATGTACTTTGTTTTTAACCGATTCCGCTTTCTTTCTTACGTCTTTTTCCCCTTTTTCACTAGTCTCTCCATTAAACCAAGGAGATTGGTCTAACAGTTATAGTCGTTTCCATCAGTGTACACATTGTGTAACATTCTTTTTTACTCACTATTATAAATGGTCGTAAGGCAGTCAACACACACAGCTCCCAACAAACGTTGGTTATCACGATCACAGGGAATGTTGATAGCATCATTTATTTTCTTTGTGACTTCGTCAATAAATCAGTAGGAGAAAAATTTGATTTCTGCCTAAAGTTTATTTTCTTCACTACCGCATGTTTCTGTAGAGAGACTAAACGTAGTAAGTTTGGGCACTGTGGAGATTGTATCTGATATAAAAGTTGGAGAGAGATGTACAAGGTTATTTATTCCATCAATCAAAACTAGGTCCATCGTATGCCCAGTCAAAGTAGTTGCACCGTCGACATTATTCACAAATTTATATGATTACAATAACTCACTAAATGCTAAAGCATCAAGATTTAATGCACCATCCATCCAAAGATTGAATTCTCCACAAATAACTAATTAATTTTTCTCAATGATAATCATCTCGATGAGTTCACTGAATTCAAGGAAGATACTAGTAATTGTTGTAGACCATTACAATGTTTATCTTTTTTTAGCGTAGCTTACATTTAGAAAATCATAGCTTTTTACACTAGTTCCTTTTAACATTTTGAGATTTGAATAACCTTTATGAATAAAGTCCGTCACCACCACAAGACCTACCCTCTCTCGGAATGTGAAAGAAGGTATAGGCTATGTGGAGTGGTCATTTTAGTGATCTTAGCCTTGTCAAAGTTATTTAACCATGTTTCAAATAATGCTAGTATGTGCAAGTATTTCTCGTTTATTAACTCTCGAATTTGAATAGCTTTATTACCAACAGATTGCATTTTGAGGTATAAGACACCATTGTCGAGTGATGATTTATTTCCGAGACGGGTCGAATACATTGACCTGTGCGGACGGAATTGTAGGTGACCTGGGTAGGTGACTGTCCGACCGCGAACAGGTAGAAGATTCGGGGCATTTGTGATTTCTTACATTGACTTTATGGTTAATATAAAAGCCCACGTTTGACATATAACATTGAGTCTTATATAAAAAAATGAAGGGCAGGCGATTCTTCGCTTAAATGCATAAACCATACTTACAGGGTATTTACACGGAATATGTACAAAGGTAAAAAGTGTTGCAAGCGTTGTAGGATGTTGTCCTTACAACTACTAACCCCCCCCCCCCCACCAGACAATTATCAAAAAGGGAAAATTCTTTAATGATTGCATTAAAAGAACATAAATGGGTCAACATGAATGTGCATTTCAATCTCTGTAGCGAGACGGGGGTTACAGGCGGCTCCTTCGTCGGGACACTAGACGAATATATATATATATATATATATATATGTATGTATATATATATATATATATATATATGTATATATATATATATATATATATTATATATATATATATATATATATATCACAAATTTTAAGTAATTTGTATTTTTCCTAACAGTATTTACCTTGAACTACTTTCTTAGGAGAGTCTAGGATCTCTCAATCACAGACCAAAGAGTGCAGATTTAAGGGTAGACCACCATTTATGTTCCTGAGTTGTACCAGAAAGGGTTTCTTTTATGGTTAGATTGTACTCCTTTTCAGTTGAGGTATAAACTCTCTGAGCAAAAGCTCGAAGCTGAGTATAGTTAATCAAGGTCAAATCTGATCTGTTACCCTTCAAAAGGTGATACGCCTCCTGCTTCTCCAAATAAGCACGTTTACAATCATCATTGAACCACGGTTTGTCCTTCACTTGGTACCTTAGCACACGAGAAGGGATACGCCTATCAATTATGTTAACTAGATTCTCATTCAAAGGGACAACAGGATTTACACTACTATATAATTGTGACCAATTCAAGCACGAAAGATCATGCAAAATCCCATTCCAGTCTGCTTGGGATTTCATATAAATTTTACAAGAGTATGATATATCAG
>NC_090769.1:42149643-42164643 GCF_036898095.1 Palaemon carinicauda | reverse complement strand
CTTACTAAGAGAAAATTAGCCAATGAACAATTACAGTGCAGTAGTTAACACCTTGGGTGAAGAAGAATTGTTTGGTAATCTCAGTGTTTTTAGGTGTATGAGGACACAGGAGAATCTGTAAAGAATAGGGCGGACTATTCGGGGTGTGTGTGTGTGTGTGTGTAGGCAAAGGGAAACTGAACCGTAATCTGAGAGAGAAGGATCCTGTTTGTGCCAGCCATCATATCTCATGAGTATTGTAGAGGCGGAATTGGACAATCGATACGCAGAATAAAAGGACATATACTCCAAGTACACGCACATACACATCCACACGTACACAAATACTTGCAATCACTTGGTGAACACTTGTAATTTTAGTTAATGAATTCAGTCTATTTGTTTGATTTTGAATATGATTAGCATCAGTAATGCAAATTGAGTGAGTTGCAAATTGAAAGACAAAGTTTGAGGAAGAGAGAACACATCATTACAGTCAAAGATAATTATGTGACAACAGATGCACCCACCCACATACACACTGCTCAGTTAATCAGAGAGGAGGATGATGGCTCGTAACAGAAGGTAATAAATTTGAAAATGGAATACCAATCCAAATTTTGATTTTCACAAACATTTTATGAAATACCGTAAAATTTATTTAAAATTACCCAGAGTATTAATATACGAAGTTTTAATGAAAATAGTATTTAACTCACCTCTGTATTGTAAAAAAAATGTCAAAATGATAAAATTCTGTCAATTCGTCAAAGAGGCAGATACTATGTTACCATAACACATGGAATATTTATGTCAATCTGTCAAAGAGGCAGATATGTTACCATAACACGTGGAATATTTATTTTAATTCGTCAAAGAGTAAGATACTATGTTAACATAACACATGGAATATTTGTCAATTCGTCTAAGAGGCAGATATTATGTTATCACAACACATGAAATATTTGTCAACTCATCAAAAAGGCAGATTATATGTTACCATAACACATAGAATATTTGTCAACTCGTCAAAGAGGCAGATATTTTGTTACCATAACACATGGAAAATATGATAATTTGTCAAAGAGGCAGATACTTTACCATAACACATGGAAAATTTATGTCAAATCGTCAGGGGCAGATACTATGTAATCATCATATGGAATATTTGTCAATTTGTCAGAGGCAAATATTATGTTGACATAACATATGGATTATTTATGTCAATTCGTCAAAGAGGCTCGGCGTCAATGACCTCAGATGTCAGGATGCCTGAAAACCTTAAATCAATCAATCGTCAAAGAGGCAGTATTATGGTACCATAACACATGGAAAATTTATGTCCATTTTTCAAAGAGGCAGCTATTATATTACCATGACACATGGAAAATTTATGACGAAGAAAATTTATATCAATTCGTCAAGGAGGCAGCTATTATATTACCATGACACATGGAAAATTTATGACGAAGAAAATTTATATCAATTCGTCAAGGAGGCAGCTATTGTATTACCATGACACATGGAAAATTTATGACGAAGAAAATTTATATCAATTCGTCAAGGAGGCAGCTATTGTATTACCATGACACATGGAAAATTTATGACGAAGAAAATTTATATCAATTCGTCAAGGAGGCAGCTATTGTATTACCATGACACATGGAAAATTTATGACGAAGAAAATTTATATCAATTCGTCAAGGAGGCAGCTATTATATTACCATGACACATGGAAAATTTATGACGAAGAAAATTTATATCAATTTGTCAAGGAGGCAGCTATTATATTACCATGACACATGGAAAATTTATGACGAAGAAAATTTATATCAATTCGTCAAGGAGGCAGCTATTATATTACCATGACACATGGAAAATTTATGACGAAGAAAATTTATATCAATTCGTCAAGGAGGCAGCTATTATATTACCATGACACATGGAAAATTTATGACGAAGAAAATTTATATCAATTCGTCAAGGAGGCAGCTATTATATTACCATGACACATGGAAAATTTATGACGAAGAAAATTTATATCAATTCGTCAAGGAGGCAGCTATTGTATTACCATGACACATGGAAAATTTATGACGAAGAAAATTTATATCAATTCGTCAAGGAGGCAGCTATTGTATTACCATGACACATGGAAAATTTATGACGAAGAAAATTTATATCAATTCGTCAAGGAGGCAGCTATTGTATTACCATGACACATGGAAAATTTATGACGAAGAAAATTTATATCAATTCGTCAAGGAGGCAGCTATTATATTACCATGACACATGGAAAATTTATGACGAAGAAAATTTATATCAATTCGTCAAGGAGGCAGCTATTATATTACCATGACACATGGAAAATTTATGACGAAGAAAATTTATATCAATTCGTCAAGGAGGCAGCTATTATATTACCATGACACATGGAAAATTTATGACGAAGAAAATTTATATCAATTCGTCAAGGAGGCAGCTATTATATTACCATGACACATGGAAAATTTATGACGAAGAAAATTTATATCAATTCGTCAAGGAGGCAGCTATTGTATTACCATGACACATGGAAAATTTATGACGAAGAAAATTTATATCAATTCGTCAAGGAGGCAGCTATTGTATTACCATGACACATGGAAAATTTATGACGAAGAAAATTTATATCAATTCGTCAAGGAGGCAGCTATTGTATTACCATGACACATGGAAAATTTATGACGAAGAAAATTTATATCAATTCGTCAAGGAGGCAGCTATTATATTACCATGACACATGGAAAATTTATGACGAAGAAAATTTATATCAATTTGTCAAGGAGGCAGCTATTATATTACCATGACACATGGAAAATTTATGACGAAGAAAATTTATATCAATTCGTCAAGGAGGCAGCTATTATATTACCATGACACATGGAAAATTTATGACGAAGAAAATTTATATCAATTCGTCAAGGAGGCAGCTATTATATTACCATGACACATGGAAAATTTATGACGAAGAAAATTTATATCAATTCGTCAAGGAGGCAGCTATTATATTATCATGACACATGGAAAATTTATGTCAATTCGTCAAAGAGGCAGTATTATGTTAGCATAACACATGGAAAAATTTATATCAATTTGTCAGAGGTAAATACTTTGTTACCACAACACATGGATAATTTTATGTCAATTCGTCTAAGAGGCAGATACTATGTTACCATAACACATGGAAAATTTGTCGATTCCACAAAGAGGCAGATATTATTTTACCATAGCACATGGAAATTTATTTGAATTCGTCAAAAAGGCAGAAACTATATTACCATAACACGTGGAAAATTTATGTTAATTCGTCAATTAGGCAGATATCATGTTACCATAACACATGGAACATTTGTCAATTCGTCAAAGAGGCAAATACTATGTTACCATAATACAAGGAAAATACATGTCAATTCGTCAAAGAGTCAAATACTATGTTACCATAACACATGGAAAATTTGTCAATTCGTCAAAGAGGCAAATACTATGTTACCATAACACATGGAAAATTTGTCAATTCGTCAAAGAGGCAAATACTATGTTACCATAATACATGGAATTTTTGTCACTCCGCCACAGAGGCTAATACTATAAAAAAGAAAGAAAAAAATTCATTTAATACATTATTCAAGTGTAGCATTAATTTTATATGAATATTATTCTTGACAAATTCACAAATTTTAAGATGATTAACTAACATGAAAATTATTTAATCACATTTTTATGAACATAAAATAATTCTATCCTGAGGATTTTTTTATTTTTTGATGATTGGAGTTTGTTTAGTTTTGATAATTGGATTATATAATTATTTTTTCCATAATGAATAATTTTTTTAAAGACTAAAAAGTTAAAATACTTTTTAGATTATTAGTAAGTATTTTGTGAGAAATTTAACCACCTCCTGTAATAGTTTTTGAATTTTCAATGGCGCATGTAAAACTTCAAAGTGATCAAAAAAAAAAAAAAGAACTCACAAAAACGGAAATCCGATTAAAGCCACAAAAAAGAAAACATTTTGCGAATTAGCCCTCAAGTTTGAACACTTATCCATGTATGTTTACCCTCTTAACGAGAGAATGCCTTGATGAAGTCATTGGGCTTCAGTACGGCATATCATTCCCGTGCTGAAGGCTTGTGACGGGCAAGAGGGCTCTCGAACTGGGGAATTTCTTTTCCTCAGTTTGACTCTAAATTTCTCTTTCTTTTTCTATTACCTCTTATTGTTTATTCCTCTTTCATAATTATCAGCTGTCTCCAACCTTGCTGTCAAAACTCTCTTACCCATTTCACTGTCCAGGTTTTTTAGAGGGGACTTTGTATCCATGATCGGTTTTTATTTCAAAATCAATTGTGGGAGCTGTGGTGGTCTTGCCAACTGCCCGAAAATGTTTGGACACCTAGGAGTGTCAGTATTCCCATACTGGCACGCGGAACTATCTCGTAGGAAATTTGGCCTTCGGATTCCAGGGGTTGGCTATTTTATAGAGATAGGACTCTCGGCATTCTGTCCGGTTTGCCTGCCACTATGATAGAGTGGGGATGATTGTATTCTTGAAATGCTCTCAGTCCCATCAAGCGGGTTTGGCATACACTTGAGCCACTCTAATCATAGTGGTACCATCCCTTTGTGGTAGGGTAGGGAGTGGACATTTGGTAAGCAGCTTTCACAGGTGTCATTGGAGGAGAAATTAATTCCAGGAAAGGCTAACGGTGTCTTCTTTGGAATTTCAGACAGTCTTAATTTTTTCTCTCCCTTAAACTTTATTTTTTTCCATTTTTTTTTCCATTGTTATTATGACCCCTTCCCTCCCCCTGAAAAAATAACTAATGAGTAAACTTAATATTCCCCGTACCCCTGGATCAAATGGCGAATCCCAGACACCGTTGACGACTTCTGCTTGTTTAAACAGGGAAAGCTCTGTTGACAACCTCGGCAATAAAAAGGATTCCTCCAACAATACTTCTCTGACCAGTGTTGTTAAAGACAATTTATCGGCACTGGTGGAAAATGATGCTTGTAATAACCGTAATACTTTACTCTCTGGTTCTGGCTCATTATCAGATCCAACAAAAAATCTGAAAATTCTCCACTTAAAAAACATACCAATTGGTTGTAGCTATGACATAATTCATGAAGCCTTCTGTAGATTTGGAGCAATCAAAGAAATTTTAATGGAGCTTAATGGTAGTAAAGGCTTTTGGGAAGCTTGGGTATCATTTTCAAGTTTTGAGATTGCTTTAGAAGCAAATAAAAATTTAGAGAGCATAAAAATTGACAATTGTTTGATTTCTTGGGCTTTATGTGATAAAGCACCAAGACACCTAGAGGTATATAAACCAGAAGAATGGATGGAAAAAGAAATAGAGCATAGACTTCCAGAAGTAAGAACCCCCAAGCCCCCAACATGGATAATTGCATCTGGAAAGATAGATAATTATAACTATTATAAGATTAGTAAATTTATACAAAAAAAAGTTGGTTTAATTAAAAGTAAGGATATTAGTAGATACGGTAAGCAATCTGTTTTGATTAATGCAAAATCAGATACTCAAGCTCACATGCTTTGTGGCATGAAGATTGCAGAAATTGATCCTATTAAGGATATTAAACCACATATGAGCTTCAGCTATGGTAAAGGAGTAGTTTTTGATAAAGATCTATATGAATTCTCAGAACCAGAAATTCTGGACATGTGCCCTGCTAATGTTTGGAAAGTAAGAAAGATCCCTCAAACAAGCATGGTAGTTTTAACATTTGAAACCCCTGTTATACCAGATCATATAATTATTGAGAATGAAAGAGTACGTGTTCGAGAATATAAACCTAGGCCTTTACAATGC
The DNA here is from genome assembly GCF_036898095.1 of Palaemon carinicauda. Classification (NCBI taxonomy): domain Eukaryota; kingdom Metazoa; phylum Arthropoda; class Malacostraca; order Decapoda; family Palaemonidae; genus Palaemon; species Palaemon carinicauda. The sequence goes on along the minus strand of NC_090769.1, from coordinate 42,158,781 downwards.
TTTAATTGTTTCAAGTACGGTCACCCTTCCCGGTACTGCAATAATACGAAGATCTGTATTAACTGTTCTTTGTTAGAACATGGCCAATGCAACAGAGATACAACCTGTGCAAACTGTAAAGATAATCATAAACCAAATGATAAAAGATGTAGAGAATACAAGAATGAAGAAGCTGCAATCTTGAAAGCAAATGCTGAACATATAAGTGTAGGTTATGCAAAGCATTTACTCAATCGGCAACTTAATTTTGCTCGCGCGGTTAAGATGCCAACAAAAGGTTATAATCCACTACCCCTTACTACCACAGGGGGACCAGTGGCAGCACCTGGCCCGTCAGGTGCATCTCCCTTAGTGGTAGTAGCCCAGCCATCTGGGTCAAGGGCTCAGGCTATAAAAGCCAGAGCACAAACCTCCAAAGAGGTCAATATGGTGTCCAACACACCAAAAGTATTGTCACCGATAGGAGCATCTCCCCTAGAGGTAGTAGCCCAGCCTTCTGGGTTAAGTGCTCGAACTGTTGAAGTTCTACCACAATCCTCCAAGGAAGCCAATGTGGCTTCCACCACCTTAAATGTATTGTCTCAGGCAGAATCTCTACCTGATTTGATGGAGATTGGAAAACAAGATCTTCCAAAGAGGAAAAGGTCCCCATCATCCTCACCTTCATCTAAGTCAGGTAAGTGCCCTACTGCTCATGATCCTAAGGTTGACTCTTATAAAGATCCTAGAAAGAAAGAAAAGAAGAGTGGTGGCCTAATTAAGCCTTCAATCTCCAGGCCTTACATGGCTTCATCTGAAAAGTCCCAAAAGACAAATGAGACAAAGAAAAATAATAACAAAAGATAATGTCTATCATCCAGTGGAATTGCAGAGGTCTAAGTACTAGCATTGAGCAAATAAAAACTTTAACCAGGGACTCAGACACGAAGGTAATTTCCCTACAGGAAACCAAGATCAGTGACAAACCATTTAATCCTGGACTCAATTATCATTTTTGTAGATCCCCTCCTTTGCACGCTGCAAGAGCTCAAGGTGGTACAGGTTTTATTATTCACAAATCTGTAAAATTTGAAACAATCCCACTCAATACACCACTACAGGCATGTGCAGTTAGAACTCATATCGGGAAAAAAATTACTTTATGCTCGCTATATATTGAACCATCCTTAGAACTTTTCCTCTTAGATCATGCTGGTAATCCAAGAAGGCTTAGACTTTCTGACCTCCAAGACTTGATCAATCAGCTTCCTGCCCCTTTTATTTTAATGGGTGATTTTAATGCAAAGCATACTTTATGGGGTGGAAATGTGTGCGATAGATGGGGTAATCTTGTTGAAGAATTAATCGACAACAATGATGTAATACTAATGAATGATGGTTCTCCAACTAGGTATGATGTATTCCACAACTCTACATCAGCCATTGATTTGTCAATCTGTTCCTCATCCATTCGATTGGACTACCTTTGGTCAGTAAATGAACACCTACATGGCAGTGACCATTGGCCAATAATGTTGAATTATGTCCATAATCTTCCTTCTCAGTGTCCACCAAAATGGAAGATAGATGAGGCAGACTGGGCAGCTTATGAAAACTGTTCACACACTGATAAAGAATATGATGAATTTACATCTCCAGTGCATGCCTATCAACATCTTGAAAATATTATTGATGATAATGCTAGCAAGTTTATACCTAAAACATGCGGTTTACCTCATCGCTCTGTAGTTCCTTGGTGGAGTAAAGAATGTGCCAACGCAAGAAAAGTGACCCGAACTTGCTTCAGAAGATACTTGAGGACAAACTATTTAGCAGATAGAATAGCATATCTCAGAGCCTGTGCCAAACAAAAAAGAATTTTTAAAAAAGCAAAGAGAGCATCTTGGAAGAAATATATATCTAATATTAATACCAAAACTCCTTCAAAGGAAATATGGGACAAGATTAGAAAACTTCAAGGTAAATTCGTCCCTAAGCCTCTACCAATATTAAGGGAAAATAATAGATATATATCTGACCCCAAAGATGTAGCAGAGGTTCTTGCTAAGCACTTTGCTCATGTATCAAGTGCTGACAACTATTCCCCAGCATTTCAACAAATTAGAGCATCAACATCTGTTGTTCCTCCTGCTTCTTCAAATACTGAAGCTTTTAACCTGCCTTTTAGTATTGAGGAGATGCAAAATGCTATCTCCAGCTCTTCTTTAACTGCCCCAGGTGAGGATGGCATCCGGTATGAAATGATATCACATCTTCCAGTGGATACCAAGGAATTTTTATTAGAAACCTTTAATGGTCTATGGGCTTCCCATACATCTCCTGATTCCTGGCATACTTCAATTGTAATTCCAGGCCACAAGTCTGGTAAAGACCCAGAACTGCCATCTAGTTATAGGCCCATATCCTTGACCAGTTGCATATGCAAACTATTTGAGAGAATGATCAACAACAGACTTGTGTGGTATCTAGAATCAAAAAATCTTTTATCTAACAGACAGTTTGGTTTTAGGAAGAACCGAAGTACTCTAGACCCTTTGCTGATGTTATCAAGGGAAATTTCAAATGCTTTTTCTAACCAAAACCAGGTGGTGGGTGTCTTTTTTGACCTCGAAAAGGCATATGACACCACCTGGAGGGGTGGTATTTTAAAGCAATTGGCCTCGTGGGGTATAGGAGGACATATGTTCTCTTTTATTGAAGAATTTTTATCAAACCGCTCCATTAAAGTGAGAGTAGGGTCAGAACTATCTTCATCCTACATGCAAGAAGGAGGTGTCTCCCAAGGCAGCGTATTGAGTGTGACCTTGTTTGCTGTTGCAATTAATAGTCTCATTAGTCACATACCTCCTGGCAAACAAGGATCACTATTTGTCGATGACTTTGCAATTTATTGTAGTGGATCATCTACACTACAAGCATGCCAAAATCTTCAAATTGCAATAAATGCTGCTTCCGCATGGGCAAATTCTCGCGGATTCATGTTTTCTCCTCAGAAGACCAAAGCCATTCGCTTTACTCGTACTCGTAAAAGGGAAGAGATCCCCACCCTTTTCTTAAATGATTGTATTTTGCCATATGAGGATAGTGTCAAGTTTCTTGGAGTCATTTTCGACAAGAAAATGACATTTGGTCCCCATATAAATGACCTATCTATCAGGGTTAAGAAGTCACTGAACATTCTGAAAGTGATATCGCATTTTGATTGGGGTGCTAATAGAACAACTTTGCTTAGAATTTATACATCTTTGTGTCTGAGCAAGTTAGACTATGCATGCCAAATATATGGGTCAGCTACAAAGACTTTACTTGGAAAACTTGATATTGTTCACAATGCTGGGCTTCGCATCTGCACAGGTGCTTACAGAACATCTCCCATTGACAGTCTCTATGTTGATTCTGGCATACCTCCCCTTTCCATTCGCAGAGAGGAGTTGAGTTTGAGGTTTTTAGCTAGGTCCCTTGCTGTGAGAAACAATCATAACTGTAAATATGTTAGGGCGCCTTTAGATCGGGCTCCTAACAGATCTAGAGTGCCTAAGCCTTTGGAAGTACAGCTGAAAAATGATGCTAGAGAAGTAGGCTTGTTAACAGCACAGATAGCAGAGGTAGGATATCCCAAGTCTCCTCCTTGGTGTAATCCACCTGTTAAAGTATGTTTTACGGCAGGAGGGAAAAATACGTTATCTAGTAGGATAATGAAAAGTGAGTTTTTAAATCATGCTGCTCAACATCATGGGAAACATGTTTTTACAGATGGCTCCAAATCGGCTGCAGGAGTTGGAAGTGCAGCTGTGGTGGGGGATATTGTTATTAGAAGGAAACTCCCATACTCTTGTTCAATTTTTACTGCTGAGCTGTACGCAATAATTCTTGCAGTCCAACATATTTTTAAAAATGGCAACCAAAATAGTTTTTATACAATTTTTACGGATTCCAATAGTGTTTTACTCTCATTAAAACAAATTATGCCAGGCCATCATCTAGTACAAGAGGTGCAGGACTGGTTAGTACTTCTGCAATCTAGGAAGAGTATTAGTGTTCACTTCTGTTGGGTCCCTGCCCATGTTGGGGTGGATGGGAATGAACAAGTAGATAAGGCAGCAAAGGAAGCTTCAGGGCTAAGTAATCCATCCCCCTTGAGTATTCCTTACAAAGATCTTAAAAGTGAGATTCATCTTTACTGTAAAAATAAGTGGCAAGCTCGATGGTCTGAACTGACCACCAATACAAAATTGAAACAAATCCACCCATTGGTGGATAAATGGTCATCTTGTAATTCTACAAGTAGAAGGGATACCATTATTTTAACTAGGCTGCGTATTGGCCATACACATGCAACGCACAATTATTTAATGAAGAGTGGGGAAGGGAGACAGGCCCCTCTTTGTAATACCTGTCAAGTGACAATGGATGTTAAACATATTTTAGTCGATTGTCCTGTTTTTAATCTCCAGAGGAGGACACATTTACTCCAGGACAAACCGTTAAGAGATATACTGGGGGAAAACTGTAATACCCTGAACTTGAGAAAATTTATACAAAGTATTGGGTTATATTACGAGCTATAATTGATTTTATTAATTTATTTATTTATTTTACCCTTTTAATCCCTATTTATTTCACATCTAGATTTTATTGTATGAAAGTGTTACGATTTGTATTAAAGGTTAAAATGATACTAAATGGTGTGAGTGTACAGATATGATTGAATGATTTTCGTTATATAGCGCTGAATGGCCTTTGATGCCCCAGTGCTTGGCTTAATGCCTAAATCCCATATTCAATTCAATTCAATTCCATGTATGTTTATGATGTAAACATTAACTTTTCTTTGCAAATACTTTATATAATCACTAGGCATGTTCATCACTGTGAACTACCAAGAAACAAAATATTAACAAATAAATAAATGTCAAAACTGATTTTAATTGATTTACTTCAGTACCGGTTGGCTGCTACTTATCTTCACACGATTTTCCAAGTAACAGAGGAGGTATCGTGCATGACATTTTTTTCGAAGCCGTTTCCCCGTAGGCCTATTCTCTACTGGACATGCATGAAGAATATGATTCTATACGATTAGAATCCTCTAGGAGCATAATCAATGGTGGTCAACTGGTGTTTACCTCTCAGCTTTTTTCTTTGTTTACACGGGATTTCATGGACTCCTCCAATAATATCAATCTTGTGTGAGGATATTTCATAGCCTAAATTACGTTCAATTGTGCTCAATAAAAAAAACACAGTATTCTAGAAATTTTATTCCAGCTGTGACCAAGTTGTGGAATGATCTTCCTAATCTGGTGATTGAATCAGTAGAACTTCAGAAGTTCAAAGTTGCAGCAAATGATTTTATGTTGAACAGACTGACATGAGTTTTTTGATAGTTTATATATGAAAATTTTGTTTTGATGTTGTTACTGTTTTTTAAATTATTTATTGTTAATTTGTTCTCATCATTTATTTATTTCACTGGGCTTTTTTTCCCTGTTGGAGCCCTTGGGCTTATAGCATCTTGCTTTTCCAACTAGGGTTATAGCTTGGCTAATAATAATAATAATAATATGTCTGTTATGTAGTGTTTTATGAAGAACACTATCATTCTCTGAGGAAGCAATGTCACACAATCCTCCATAAACAATGTGTTGTTGCATGAGCGTGTAAATTAAATTCAATGTATCTTTCCTGAGAAATATTTTCCCCTCTGATACTAGTACTAGACTTTTCCCTTACCACACTCAATCAACACCTCACCATATCCCTCACACGTGAAACAAGATCCACTAGAGAGAACTGAAAAACAGCACTTCCCTACTATCACACCTCAGTTTTTTTTTTCTTTTAGCAAATGCTAAAAACAGTTTTATCTACAAAAAATTGTTCACGAATGAATTCTTAATCTCAAAATATTCTATTTAAAATCAACGTTTTTTACTGTAGCAGCTGAAGTTTTCGAAGGTAACGTCCATGTCTCTACTGTATGTGAAAGCTGGACAATCCCTTGTGGCTGAACTTGAGGTGCCAGCGGTTGTTATTTCTGTTTCTGTCATTAGATTTTTAGCTGTATAAATGGAAGCCTGGAGGAAAAGCTTCATTTTATATTGTCAGCAGTGTTCTTCCTCATGGTAGACTGCTGTAAAGAGGAAAACTTATCGTACACAACAAAAACAGCAAGAAAATCGGTAAAATTATAGAAATAAGAAAATAAGGCAGTAAACAAGTGATGAATATATGGGTATTTAAATGCCATGCCTCCTAAACTTAAAGGTACACTGGAAATTTAAATGCCTGATTTAAAAAAAAATAAAATAGATAAAGTGTCCCTGGCACGCCCAGACCATCCAGGAAAACGGTTGATGTGTTATCTGAAAATTGTTATAAAGCCAAATTTGACTTTTTAATGGTGGTGGAATCTCTCTCTCTCTCTCTCTCTCTCTCTCTCTCTCTCTCTCTCTCTCTCTCTCTCTCTCTCTCTCTCTCTCTCTCTCTCTCTCTCATTATGAATCTGCGTCACTTCAAAATAAACCTCTATGTCGTGGCATACTACCGACATAGGTCAATCGTGTTTTATAAATAGCCCGCTGTTATAACAAAACAAATATTTCATTCTGATTTTAACCTTATGTATTACTTACTCTAAATTGTTTTAGATCATTATTCAGAAGTTCTAATAACATAAGTAATAACTGATTATAATATTAATATTAGGTAGCATAGGTATTAGTGCCAGAGCCCACAGATACTAAGGTGTTCAATTGCATTTTTAACATGGTGATTAGTATCATACAAATAGGCCTTAATGAATGGTAAGTTCGACAATTTCCTTATTGGCTTCCAATGTATAACACTATCACAAATAACTTACTTATTCTTTTATCCCAAAGTGTTTTTGTGAGAGAGTTGAGGTTTCTTTATTTATGTCTGCTTTTTTAACATACAATAGAGATCTCATGCTTAAGGGTATACTAGGGCACACTATTCTATCAGAATTACGGACTATTCTTCGAAAACAGTTGTTCGATATTAATTCTTCGAAAACCAATTGTTCGACAACAGTTGTTCTAATTAACAATTGTTCGAAAAAGATAGCTATAGAGATTTGTTTGATTGTTCAAAGAAAATAACAAGAAACAGTTTTTCATAAATATTTATTTTATAAAGTCTTACTTGGTTTATGTTATGAAGTACAAAAAATTAGTATTAGTGGATATAAAAAAGAAGGGACAATAAAAAGAACATGAATTTATTTCCGGCTAATACAAGATAAAATAAGTTTAATTAAATGACATTTTAAAAACAAAATATCTGCAAGTTTACAAAGTGAAATGATATGAAATTGCTCGTAAATAATCGATCACATCCTGATACTCAAAGAATTTATCAGTAAGCGACTTCAAGCGTTCTGCAGACTTCTATAACCACACTGGGAAAAAAAAAACAGTAATGATTACTAGATGGAAATGCTTCCTTAACTGCTTTTATTATAGTGGGCTCAAAATCTGTGTTTACAGACTGAACATCTAAAGTCGGTGATATTGTTTTAACAGTTCTAAGGAATTTTCTAAGTTTGTTCATTCATATTCGGTAATAAGGCATAAACCCAAGGTATAATATAGCCATTTTTCATTCCATGAATTGTATAAAGCTGCTCGAAGATAACTGGCACAGTTTTAAAAGTACTATCCATAAAATAATTCTTGCATGAAGTAAGCACACAGAGATTTTTCTGGGCTGAAAATAACAGCATTCTGTCTACGAGTTCTCCGGAATATTATATCAAGAAAGATCTGCCCTTGCTTGTTCTCGTATCTTGTTCGGGTAATATTAAGTCTTTCCGATGACTAACAGTTGATCTACAGTGGTCTTCCTGCCTCACTCGATTGATTGTTAGCTTTATACTGCTAGTTTGCGGTAGAGCGACTGCAACATAACTACTTAATTCTGCAAAGAACAAAATATTTTCTATAGTTATCTTTTTCGAACAATTGTTAATTCGAACAACTGTTGTGTCGAACAACTGGTTTTCGAAGAATTAATTTCGAACAACTGTTTTCGAATAATTGTCCGGATACGATTCTATCATGCTTCTCTTATTATTGTTGTATTAAAGTTTTTATCCCCTTTTTATTTTCAAGTTTTTATTGTTTATATACGATTTATTTTAATATTATTGTTCTTAAACTTCACTTTTCCTTAATTCCTTTCCTCACTGGGCTATTTTCCCTGTTGGAGCCCTTGGGCTTATAGCGTCCTGCTTTTCCAACTAGTTGTAGCTTAGCGAGTAATAATAATAATAATAATAATAATAATAATAATAATAATAATAATGCCGTCCAAAGTTTTATATTCATAAAATGTTCATATTCTATAGATTGATGATAATGTCCCCTCTCCTTGACTTCTGTACTTGTCCTACGAGATAACCTTTACTACTTGTGATGGAAAAAGTGTCCTCACTTTCGTAAAATATACTCTGTATAATGATAATACGTAGTTGACTGCAGTATAACAGTACAACTGACGCAGATTACCTTATCTGAATCTGATCCAAATGAATATAAACTTCCTGTTCTAGAATGTAAGGTTGTGTACATATCCGTGATACACAACAATTAACTTGGTTTTACTGAGGTTCAATGAAACTAAACCAAATCAATGCCGGAAATTTGAATAATAATCACTGTGTAGTTTTCCTGAACAATTTGTATATGCACACAGTTAACAATCATAATTCATTGGTTAGGTTATGAAAGGGGCATGAGCTTTCACACTGGCTCTTGGATGTTTGTATGGAGAAAATGAAGAACATTAGTCAATTTATGATTTTGTATTAATTAAGCTAAGGTTATACAAGTCAATGCTATTTAGAATCAAAATACCACAACCTCACCCAACTCAGGAGAGAGAGAGAGAGAGAGAGAGAGAGAGAGAGAGAGAGAGAGAGAGAGAGAGAGAGAGAGAGAGAGAGAGAATCATTAAATTTTTCTTTACATAATACAAATGCGAACCTGTTGCCCTTTTCGAAAATTATGGTTATAATAGAAGTAATATAAAATTCCTGAATAATTAATTAGCAAATTTAATGTGATACAAAGTCGAAGATATTTTAAAGATTTATGAATATAAAAAATTTTAATC
>NC_090769.1:42137143-42144643 GCF_036898095.1 Palaemon carinicauda | reverse complement strand
CTAATTCTTTTTTTTTATAGTGGTCTTTGATATATTTGGGTATTATGGTTTTATTAACAAAATTTACCAACAACTTACTATTCCATAGTTCAAAGTTACTTCAGGAGGTAGTGTAACCTGGGCGAAAGTATATTTGTTTCTCAATATTTTACTCCCAACTTAACGTTTTAAACAATTGATGAAGATGGCTTTATATGAAAAACACTCAATTGTCATAGCACTCCTTAGAAATTTCGCCTTATAATTGTAGTCCATGAATGTATTTATATGTTATAATTGGCTGTAAAAATATTCTAGATATATTTAGCATGTCCTCCATCCACAATTCTGTACTGCAAATGTTTCAGACGTTCAAATGAACATAAATAATGACTCTGTGCCAATATCTAGTAAAGTTCGAGATCTAGGTGTATTTCTTGACTGTAACCTGTCTCTAAATGCCCAAATAAATAATGTAATAAAAACTGCTGTTATCATCTAAGAAATATTGCGTTTATAAAAAAATACCTGGACGAAAATTTTGTAAAGAAACTTGTGATAAACTGTGTTGTTACCAGGATTGACTACTGCAACTATCTATTACAATTTACCAAAAGTGCAACTTGAGAAATTACAAAACATAATAAACAGAGGAGCAAGACTGATAAAAGGTGTCCCACCTAGAGAAAGGATCACCCCTATACTAACCGATTTACACTGGCTGCTGATTAAAGCGAGAATTTAATTTGAAATATGTACAACAACCCACCAAGTTATCAGAACCGGGCGTCCAAAATACTTAAGAGAACTGCTACATATTGAACAGCCAACAAATCTTGTCGACACGAGAATAGTTACAGATGGCTTCAAACTGTTGGAACCTAGATATATGTCTACTTTAGGCTCCAGAGCCTCTAAATATTCAGCCCCGAGACTATATAATAAGCTCCCACGAAACATTCGAATGATTGAAGACATTAAGGCTTTCAAGAGGAAACTGAAGACTTTCTTATTTCATGATTCCTTTGACAGTGACGATTTAACAGTAAATGAACAATACGCGATATGAGACATTAAACACTCTGAACGAACAAGGTAAAACGACAGTGGAGGTCCTGTAGAGAGTGAGGTTCCCCTGCTGTATGGGGCCGGAAAAGCAGCCATCAAAGTAATTAAGTAAGTGCACACACTAATGCTATTTTTTTTTTCCATCTCTTGCTCTACCGCCGCACTGATAATAGATAAAAACTTGTTTATGCTTGCCATCATATGTTTCACATTGTTTAAAATTTTGTGCTATGTTATCCTCAACTGTATGTATATTGTTGAATAAACTTACTTATGTTCACTTTTCCTCCCCATTAACACCTAACAGCTATGTTGCCACATTTGTAACCTCAGGAGGATAGGTTCCACACTGCCATTTTTGCCCACCGCTGCGCCCAACCCTTTTTACAATGCTGCTACTGATCGTGACGTTTCGACATACGCTGTCTTAATGAAACTGCCTCTCTTTGTCAGGAGAGAAGAGTTCGCCTGGTTCCAGCCGGCCAAAGTTCAGTTTCGCATCAAGGGAGTGACTTGCTCAAGCAGCAAAGCAGACTATACTCTCGTGGCGATCGCCGCGGACACTTTCCCAGAAATCTCTTGAATGACTTTGCAACCAAAGGGGACACAGTTTTTCAGAACTTCCCCACTCCCTCGACTGTCAGAGCACTACAAGAATTCTTGGACATGATAAACTGTTATCACCGGTCCTACCAGCCATCGAGCTGCCAATAGTTTCTATCCACTCCGGGTGAAAAGTCCATACATTTACTGCTTCCTTTCGAGAAGGCAGGTTGATTCTGGCGTTACAAACTCTCCATCATGGCAACTAGCTACCGGACATTTCTGTATTTAAAGACAGATCCCCCCCCCTCTCTCTCCCCTTTGCTTAACATGAATAAATGCATTATTTGATCTTTACAGTAATTCCTGTGTAAGATAAGAAACCCAATTAATACTTTGAATGCCGTCTATAAATCGTAATTACCCTATGCACTGTCAAGGACATGAGCGCTGTTTTTATCATGATGGAAACATGACTTGACTTAATATGTTACTTTTATCCTGCAAATACAAAAACATTGGCGATAGAGATTAAATCAAAATTCATAAATCGAACCAAAGGACAATCATGAGTCGGCTTATCCTGCAGATTGAATCTTGGAAAGATACCAACGCACTTACCACTACCAACAGTATTTTCGAAGGTTCATTTTAGTGCTTATTATATGAACTTGCATTTTTGTTTTCTTCATATTACCGCATGCTTTCATAATCATATAGTTTGTCGAGACCATGTTTGCTTCCCTCAAGCCATGCTACTAAATCATCCTTCGAGCAAGCATATCTCTCTCTCTCTCTCTCTCTCTCTCTCTCTCTCTCTCTCTCTCTCTCTCTCTCTCTCTCTCTCTCTCTCTCTCTCTCTCTTATTCCTATCCGTATGCTATTTGAAAGCGATATTTTATATATTTTGTAGAATGTGGCATGAAGAGGCAAAACCTGATGAATGGGATTTAAGAGTGTTGGTGAAAATGATAGCAAAGGAGACTGACTGATTGCAATAATTATAGAGGTATAACCTCTGTCAGTTATGAAAATATATAGTATGCATATTCTAAAGAGATTGGAGATAACAGATTAATGGAAAGCTTAGCGATGAACAAGCAGGATTTCGAAAAGATAGAAATTCCACTGATCAAATGTTTACTTTGAGACATGTTTTACAGCGATACGTAGATAGAAATCCACTTTTCATGGCATTTGTGGATTATGAAAAAGCCTTTGATAGTGTGCACTGGCCAATTTTGTGGAGAGTGCTGCGTTATTATAGTTCCTCTTAGATATGTAAATTTGATTGTCTTTTCATAACCATAGCAAGTGCAAAGTCAATGTTAATGGAGTCTTATAAAATGAATTTCCAGTGAACAGCGGAGTATTCCAAGGGAATGTATTGTCTCCTATGTTGTTTATCTTCCTCGTGGATTTTGTAATGCGTAGAACAGTCGGAGAAGGTGGAGAAGTATTGGACTGGATTAGTGAATGGAAATTAGCAGACCTAGAGTATGCTGATAATGCGATCATTGTTAGCAGAATACTTGCTTTCCATAATGCATAAAATATCACAAGAGGTTGGGCTCAAGATAGATAAAAGAAAGACAAAGATGATGAGAACAGATTATGCAATGGAAGATGAAATATCATTGGAAGGAGAAAGGATTAATGAGGTAGAATCATTAACTTGATACTGATAGGACCATCTGATTAAATACTTTTCTTTTTAGAAAAAGTGTCATTTTACTTTTCATAATCTCAGACGATCAACAAAGGCAAAGTTGGTTGGAACACTTTAGTGAGGTCATGAATAGGATTTATGAAAGGAATAAACTCATTGATATACCTAAAGACTGTGTTGTGCCCATGAATGAATTCGGTGTGTTTGAAGTCAAAGCTATTAATAAAAAAAATGCAAGAGGTGGAAAGGCCTTTTGATACAATGGAATAACTGCTGAGGAGATTGTTGGCCGAAACTGGAGTGATTCCTAGAATACTTGAAAGATTATTTTGTAGGATGTGGCATGAAGAGTCCAAACCTGAGGAATAAAAGCTGGGAGTGTTGGTGAAAGTGGCAAAAAAAAAAATTCTTATTTCAAAAATTAGAGGCATCACACTTACATCAATTGTTATGAAATTATATAGTATGCTCATTCTAAAGAGACTAGAGAGAGATTGAAGAAAAGCTGAGAGATGAACAAGCATGATTTAGAAAAGGTAAAAGTTGTATTGACCAAATTTTTATTTTGATACATCATGTACAACAATGTGTAGAGCATAAAAATCCAATTTTCATGGCATTTTTGGACTATGGTAAAGCCTTTGATAGTGTGCACTGGTCAATTTTGTGGAGAATCCTGCGTTATTATGGAGTTAATCTTAAATATGCAAATTTGATTAAAGCTGTTTATGAGCATAGGAAGTGCAAAGTTAATGTTAGTCCTATCAAATGAATTTCCAGTGAACAGTAGAGTACTCCTTGGGAATGGGATTCTCCTCGTGTATTTTGTAATGCCTAAGATTGGACTGGATTGGTAACAGGAAATAAGCGAACCTAGAGTATGCTGATGACAATGTTCTTATGAGCAAAAAGCCATATAGGACTTGAAAAGGTTGCTTACCTGAATGCATAAAATTTAACCTGAGGTTGGGTTCAAGATAAATAGAAGAAAGGCAGACACCATGAAAAGAGAATATGCAATGGAACATGAAATATCATTGAAAGGATGAAGGATTAATGAGATATGTTTGACAGATCAACACCTCTCACTGTCTCAGTGAATACCAGAAACCACTAGTAAAAAGAATTTATGAGCCTCTCGCTCTTGGTGGATTACTTTTTTTCTTGCTATATATAGTGCTAGGGAACTGTAGTGGTATCCATATCATGCTAAAAAGCAAAAGAAGAATCCTATCTAAGTATAGGGAAAGGATAGCCCATGTAAGAATGCACTAAGCATCAAAGTGGGAGGTGGCACCTACTGATACCCTCACCTTGAGTTAGTAGTACTTCCTCGGGATGTTGGGGGGGGGGGGGGGGGGGGTGACTTGGGATGTTGGGGGGGGGGGTGACTTGGGATGTTGGGGGGGGTGACTTGGGATGTTGGGGGGGTGACTTGGGATGTTGGGGGGGGTGACTTGGGCCATGTTTGCGGTAGTTAGCAGAGAGGGCTACATAGTAAGTTTAATTATTTTTAAAGTAATTGAGAATAGTTTCTAATTATCATTGACAATGAAAATAGGATTTAATGGCGATATTGTAATATGTTTCTTCGTATTCTTTGTTCAAAACTTTGATGGCTGATATCTCGGCTTCATAATTATTGGCACTCAAAACTATTTTTCTCCATTATTTACATAGATATTTCAAATCCAAAGACGTCATTTGAAAGAGAAATATAAACGCAATAATATATATATATATATATATATATATATATATATATATATATATATATATATATATATATATATATAGCATTATTCATAGAAATTAATATTTAATTCACTGCAGTATTTTTGAGAAAAATAAAAAACAAATTTATACAGAATCAATAGAGTAATGATATAAATAACAAATCTTGAAATTATGAAAGTCCAATGATATCTAACGATTTCGGCTTTAATGGCGAACGATCCCCTTAAAAGAGATAAGAATTTATTCCCAAACACACATCTACTACTACAATTGATTGGAAAGTATGTAACACTTGGTTTTTTATGATTGTCTCATCAATAACAATGGATTTTTCTTTTGTTCAGGTAAACCAGAAATACTCTTTTGATATTAAAGTCACTTTTAGTCGGGCATTCAAGTGTTGTTGTGTTTTTTTTTTGCTCCCCCATGACTAAATGATATATTGTTTTTTTAGCTTCCTTTTGACATCCTAAATCATATTTCACATGTTAACAGGAATGTAACTCAGGCTAAACTGTAGGTATTGAGTTTTATAAGTAATATTGTCACGAAAGATAGAAATATGAAAAAAATATGGGTACTGAGGGGAAAATTTGAGAAAAGTCATTGGATAGCATATTTTTTATCGGAATTTATACATCAAACCCAATGAAAGAACTATACAACCTTTTTATTACTCTCGTTCACTCTTGCACACTCATTAGTATTCGTTTCCGATAATTTTAGATATTATTAAGTCTTCTCTGCTTCAAATATCTAAAATGTAATTATTCTTCCTTGGTTAATGCTGAAATTTTTTATTTTGTGAAGTCCTAAACTAATTAAAATAATTTATTATCCAAAACAAAGCTCTCGAATATGAAACAATACAAGTGCAAGGATTTAGCCCAGTAGAAGGCTAAACAATAGAAATGGTGTATCGCTCATACTCCAAAAATAAAACATGACAATTTACTGCCTTTTCTGATGTTATTGCAGACAGAGCCTATGGAGTCTGCTTCTAGAATGACTGATATATATCAAGGAACTTGAAAAAAAATGCATTTTCTGCAATAATTTAGATTAAATTTTCATTGTAAAGGCTGGCATTTCTACTAAGCAGGGCACAGCCTCCTTTGAGCGAGATGTGTGGCAACGGATTCAATAGTCAGCAGAATAAAATACACATAAGATGCTTCTCCGTTTTGTAAAAGGTTATTACCTGCTTGTATGGGAAGCCAAGTATTATCCTTAATACAAAAGAAATATACATCTGATTCAAATTACTGGAGAAGTAGCAATATTGAAACCAGAGCTTAGAACATGTAAAGTACATCCAAGATATTATTGTAAATGGGAGTAAATTATATAATTCTAAGCTAGATTAGATTCCGTATTCAAATCCAAATGATGGTGCTGAAAAACTGAAGCATAAACATGAAATCCATCCTGTGTTTGGACTAGAACTGGCATTTACCAAAATTCAACAAGAAGACAACATAATTATGGCCTTTCTACTTTGTTGGTGGAGCTTACAAAATTGAATCAAAGTGATATTAAAGGTGTTGCACTGCTCCTTCAAGGTGTTATCCTTCAAGAACTTCACGAAAGCAAAGAGCTCCCTTGTCCTTTACCTGCAAGTGATTTATAATTGAATGATGAATAATATCCTCCACTCTTAATAAACCTCTTAGCTCTGTGATATATGGTGTTCCAAGAGCCCCGTCATATAATGTGGAAAGGCTCATCTATTCCATAGATCACAATCTCTGCTGAGCAATTTCAAATGGAGAGTAGAAACTTCCAAAGCATATCTTACTATGCATAACTTTAAGACAACTTTATCGAAGTAAGCAGCTACTAACTTTGTTGAACAGATTAGTCCACCTTGAGAACTAGTATTTTTCAGTGGAGTTTGGAACAGCTGTTGCAGAAGCATAGGGAAAAACATCATGACTACTAACTTCTCATACAGTGACATCTGTTAATATCACTCTTCATCCAGAATAGAACCATTTTAATTAACTTCCAACTGGCTTCCATGGAAAAATTGAGTCCCAGGGAAATTCAATCTTCGTTTTATACTTCCATGCTTGTATCAAAGCATAGAACATTGAATACAGTATAGGCAAACCTACATCTAATACCTTTTCATATTTCAAAGAAAATACTTCCTGCTATGGAATTATCTTACATTGCCCATTCTTCTAAAAATAATGTTGGTAATCAGAGAACTATAAAAGTATTCCTCATCTGGGTTTTATGCTGTGAAGTAGCACAGCACAGATATAACAGTACTCCCAATTTTTACTGGCTACTGCAGCAACAGGACATCCCCCAGATAAGGTAACTGCTTTTGACTTCCTTCTACTACAGACCCATCTATGATACATGGTAAAAGAGCTGCTTAATCAATGTGAAAAGCCTACTAAACAAGTGGGACAATAGTATACTAGATATTGTAAGGAAAACAAGGCCCATCATAATGAAAAATCCTGAATGCCACAGATATAACATCATTCTAT
>NC_090769.1:42122143-42132143 GCF_036898095.1 Palaemon carinicauda | reverse complement strand
CCTTTAAGATATTGCAATGAACATTATTGTAAACCTATGGTTGCCTATTCTCTCACATTAAATTCAGCTAAGCTAATATAAATTACGGGCAGTGAAGTCACCTTGAATCCAAACAAAGCTCATAGTATTATTGTTACTCATTATTGGAATTTGTATTCCTTCCACCACTAATTATATTTAGTAAATGTGGATCTAATTTAAATTTGTTTCATTCCTGAATGTAAATACAGCATGTTCAACATTTTTCTTTGCGAAATACTGGCATATTAGGAATTCTTTAGAATTATTTGAATACTTCCATCGGGAGGAATATTTATTCTTTTGTTCTGGTGTTTTGAATAGCGGTGGCAAATTTGGTATTCATTGGTACCTTGCTCCTATGTCAAATTATTGAGTAAAACTTGACTTTCAGTTGAGTTTGTTCACCAGTTTTAGTGTAATGGTGTGAGGAACCATATTTCGATGAGCTTACTGGGAAAGTTTTTTTTTAGGATATTTCAGATTTATTATTAACTTTAGCCTTTACATCTTTCAATAATGTATTATTTACAACGTAGTACCAGATGTGCCACTATTTAAAGGGCTTGCCTTTTCTTTCAAAGGCTTCAATACCACGAAGTTTTATCGAAGTTTTATATAAATTATTTTCAATTATGCAGTTTGATCGTTGCAATTTCGGCAGTTAAAAATATTTCCATTTATAATCTTATCGAGCAGGCAAGCAAATCTTAATTCATAATTTTAATTTATTTTATTCTATTTATTTATACCGGTTCCTTTGATATATTATAACCTTTACTTATGTATTTTTTTATCTATGATGAAAATTATATACAGCAAATGTATAGAAAACAAATTGGTCATATATATATATATATATATATATATATATATATATATATATATATATATATATATATATATATATATATATATATATATATATATATATATATATATATATAATTTCTTTTTTTAAGAACTATCTTTCGTCTTTCATGTGCTAGTTTACTTGAAATAACTGAACCCCTCACTGAGTATACCACTTATCAACACTCGATATATATAGTATTTGAAAGGGTCATCTTTATAAGGTTGCGTTCGCCCGTATAGTCTATCTAATGAAAGTAAGGATAAAAACGGCCTGTCATTAAAACTAGTAACTTACTCTCTGCAAAAACTGGTGTAATCATTATTAATTGGAGTATAAGGTTGAAGACTCAAAAGGGTAAATTGGGGACATTTAATAGCTTTTATTACCTCTGCCAAAAGAGTCGGGAGGAGTTTATGTTTTCGCCTCTGTGTGTATATATATATGTTTGTGAATAGCTTCATGGCCACAATTTTAATCGTAGAGTAAGGAATCTAGCAAGAATTAACGGATGTGTAAAAAGCTGGATATTATTAAATTTTGGATGGTTAAGGTCAAGGGTTCAGGTCACGACCAAGGAAAATATCCAAATTATGTAATCAGCGATAAGTTTGGACATTGTTGTGATAGAGACTTCAAACTTGGTTCATATTTGAGTGTGTGAAAATCCACGCCAGTTGATACATATTAAGATCGAGCAAAAGGTCGATAAATAGGCTGCCGCGGCGTAGTTCTGAGCTCCAGTGAGTGCCCCTCTAGTTTAACATACAGATTACTAAAACTATATGCCTTGATATTGAGAAAGTAAAAAACAAATGGCCAAAACAGTCCTCCATTGTACATCCTCAGTATTGATATTTTTCAACAAAAATGTTCCTTATCCCCAAATAATGGTTTAGTCTTGTTAAGAAATTTCCCAATATTCAGAGGAAATAATTTTGACAAACCGTATACAAATTACTGTTATAGCAAATAAAATAGCACATTTCTTCATAAGAAAATGGGGATCTGAATTTTGAAATTTACAGAAATCTACTGTGTACACTTATCACATACTGTAAAGTTTGGTTCAAAGACATTAACGGAAAGACAGGGACGTCGCTTGGATTTCTGTGAGTATTTGGCCGACCGCTTTAGTAGTGTGACGAGCCGAGAGAAGGTTGTGACTCAAAGACATGATGAAAGCAACTGAGTAACTTTATTATAGAAGACTCGCCTTTATATACAAAAACTCAATGCATCAGGAAACTTCCTGTTCAACCGGTTAACAGTTAACGGTGAAAAAAACAGGCATGTTTATTCAGGTTCTTTTTAGTGCGAGGGGAGAGCGAAGATACAAGCATATTATATACACAAAATGAAATGTTATTATGTACGATTGTGTGACATATGGTTGGTACATGGCTCCCCCCCTAAAAATGACATACTGTACATGTTGAATAGGGCACCCTGATCTAGAGAGGCGAACTGTAGGCGGGTCATCTGGCAGGAAATAAGCAGGTTTTAGACGATCACTGGAGACCCAGTCTTCTTTGCCACGAATGTTTAGTAGGAATGCTTTCGGACAGCTTCGGATCACAAGGTAAGGGCCCGTGTAAGGGGGCGTTAGCGGTGGCTTGCTAGTGTCGTTGCGCAGGAAGACGTGCATTGCAGAGTGCATGTCTGTCGGTATGTGATGCTTCGCTGGAGGCTTGTAAGTCTGGCGGCAGGAAGTAAATTTTCCCACGACGTGATGTATGGGCTGGAGATCGTCCAAGGAGGTTGTAGAAGGAAAAAATTCGGCAGGGACAACCAATGGGTTGCCATACACCATTTCAGCTGCTGAGACGCCGAGGGTGTCTTTAGGAGTGGTCCTTAGTCCCAGGAGGACCCAGGGAAGCTGAGTAAACCAGTTTGAATCTTTGCAGGGGGACATCAAAGCTGCTTTGAGGGTGCGATGAAAAAGTTCAACCATTCCATTGGCAGCAGGGTTGTAGGCAGTTGTCTGATGTAGGGTGATGCCCAGGAGATTCGCTAATGATGTCCACAATTGAGAGGTGAAAGTGGTACCCCTGTCAGAAGTAATATGCTCAGGGATATCAAACCTTGCAATCCATCCTGAGAGTAAGGCAGATGTATAAGAGGCAGACATTGCAGTTTCCATGGCCAAAGAGTGGAGCGGTCGATGACGGTAAACAAGTAACGATGTCCTTGTGATGTGGGCAGGGGGCCTACAATGTCGACGTGAATGTTTGCGAAACTACGCTGAGGTTGAGGAAAGGTGCCCACTCCTGAATCCGTGTGTAGATGTACTTTGGAAGTTTGGCAAGAAGTACAGGTGTGGACCCAATCCATAGCATCCTTAGAAATGCTGTGCCAAATGAACTTCGTCTTCAGCAGCTGTGCGGTAGAACGGCACGAGGGATGTGAAAGGCCGTGAATGAAACCGAACCCCTGCCGGCGCATGGGAGCGGGAATCCAAGGTCGTGGTCTACCAATACTGACGTCACAGAGGAGGGTGGTGTTGGAGTCTTCGAGGGGGAAGTCTTCCCAACGGAGGGAGGTGCAGGATGCCCTACATGCTTGATACTCTGGATCCTGTCGTTGGGCCTCAGCCAAGGCGTTGTCATCCAATCCCAGTTGAACGGCAGCCAACGTGTTTCTTGACAGGGCACCGGCAACGGGATTCATTTTCCCAGGGACGTATTGAAGGGTGCAATTGTATTCAGCCACGGCGGAGAGATATCGGCATTGACGGGCGGACCAGGCGTCAGACTGTCGAGCGAAGGCGTGCACCAGAGGCATGTGATCTGTGCGAATGCCTCTGGGCGTACCTTCTAAGAAATGGCGAAAGTGACGGACAGCCAAGTGCACCGCCAGCAATTCTCGATCGAAGGTAGAATAACCCGATTCTGCCTTGGACACTTTTCTGCTGAAGAAGGCCAATGGGCGGGGCGAGCCGTTGACCACCTGCTCGATTAATGCACCAATAGCGACGTCGCTGGCATCGGTGGAGAGAAGGAGAGGGGCATGTGAGATAGGAAAAGTAAGAGCCGCAGCGGTTGATAGGGCCTTCTTTGCATTGCAGAAGGCTGCTTTTTGAAGGGGACCCCATTCCAGGTCCTTTGGCTTGCCCTTGAGGGAGGCGTAGAGGGGAGCTAGAGTGGTGGCAATGGCTGGCGGAAAATGGTGATAATAGTTGATCATGCCCAAGAATTCCTGCAGAGCTTTGACGGTCGAGGGCGTTGGGAAATTCTGAACGGCTGCTACCTTCTCAGGGAGGGGATGGACTCCTTCAGGAGTGATACGGTGCCCTAAGAACGACACTTCGTTGGCGCCAAAGGTACACTTGTCGTACCGGACTACAAGGCCGTTTTGTTGCAGGCGGTCGAGCACGATGCGCAGGTGACGGAGGTGTTCCTCTTTTGAGGAGGAGAACACAAGTATGTTGTCCACAACATACACAGAAAGGGAGGTCCCCTAAGATGCCATCCATGAGACGTTGAAACGTGGCCCCAGCATTACGAAGGCCAAAACAGGAGTAATTGAAGGTGTATGTACCAAACGGAGTGGTAACGGCGGTCTTGGGGATGTCTTCTGGGTTCATAGGCACCTTATAATACCCCTTAAGGAGGTCGAACGTAGAGAAAACCTTCGCTTTGTGCAGGTAGGTGGTCACGTCGGCGTTGTTTGGGAGGGGGTAGTGATCCGGTTCTGTTTGCATGTTCAGGCGCCTGTAATCCCCGCATGGACGGAGGGAGCAGTCTTTCTTCAGAACGATGTGTAAGGGTGACGACCATGGGCTGGAGGCCTTTTGGCAAAGGCCCATTTCCTCCATTTCGGCGAACGTCTGTTTGGCGGCTGCCAATCGTTCTGGTGCCAGACGTCTGAATTTTGCGAAGACTGGGGATCCCGTCGTCTTGATATGGTGATAAATACCGTGCTTGGCAGAAGCGGTGGGCGTTTGGCGAAGTTCTTGACGGAAAACTTCCGGGAACGACATGAGGAGGTGGGCATAGGCATCCGTGGGTACGCTGATGTGGAGAGCGAGGTTGGAGGGGGCGGGTTGAAGAGGTGTCGACAAGTACGAGTCTGCGTTGACCAATCGTCGGTGGGCGACATCGACCAGAAGGTGGAAATGAGAGAGGAAATCCGCACCGAGGATTGGCAATGTGACGTCAGCACAAGAAACTTCCAATTAAATTTACCGTTGCCAAACGATAATGTGAGGTTTTATTAAACGTAGGTGGGTATCGCAGATCCGTTGGCAGCTACCATGCATACGTAGCCAGACTACGTCGTGTCCTGAAGAGTTCCCTTGGCAAAAGAGAATGACAAGCACCAGTGTCTACCTAAAATCGTATGCCTGTTCCTGCATCATGTAAAAAGAAAAGATTAGAAACACTGGAGGCCACCGCCACGAGCGATGGCCTATTTACACGTTTTTTGGCCACTGACAATCCTTGGTACATTTCTTTGCGGTTGCCCCGAATCTGATGTGGTAGTAGCAAAACTGCGAGGGATGGGTGGCAGTAAGTGGCTGTAGAAGTCGTTGGTTGGAGCGCAAGCGAGTGGTGGGTGGCTTTGTCGCCGCTTCGGCACGTCACGTGGTAGGCGTGTATGTCCTACGGGATTCCCGTCCGCTTCGGTTGATGTTGAATAGGTTTGCTCTTTGTCAGGAGTGAAGACGTTGATGGAGGTCTTGAAGTTGCTGTCTATAAGGGCGTCGGTCATCAAGTCCTTTATGGGTAAACTATTGACATTGGGTATGGCAGCACGTACAGGTTCGGGTAAACGGCGTATCCAAAGGGCACGAAGTAGGTTCATCTCAACGAGGAGACCCGTCTGCGGCAGGTTGCAGGCGAGCGATACTGATCATTTCCCCGAGGGGAAGCAAAGCACTTTGGTCCCCTAACGGTTGTTGAGAGAGCTGAAAAAGCTTTGCTATACGGGCGGCTGGCAACGGCGAGTACTGCTGCAGAAGGTATGTTTTGAGGGCATCATACGCTATTGGGGTGTCTCCTTGTTCACAAAGCCAGTCGGATATTTCCGGGAAGGTGTCCTCGGGTATCGCCGCAAGAACATAATCTGCTTTGGTGGTTGAGCGAGTCACGCCCTTGATGCGAAACTGGACTTTTGCACGCTGAAACCAAGCAAATGCCTTTCTGCTGGCGAATGACGAAAGTTTCAATGGGGCAGCCGCAGCGCCAACTTCCATAGTCGCGCCATAGTACCAACGACGGAGGGGCGAGGGGGCGTGGGTGGCGGGAGGAGCGAGTCGACTTCCGGGGTCACCAATGTGACGTGCCAAGAGAAGGTTGTGACTCAAAGACAGGATGAAAGCAACTGAGTAACTTTATTATAGAACACTCATCTTTATATACAAAAATTCGATGCAACAAGAAATATCCTGTTCAACCGGTTAACAGTTAACGGTGAGAAAAACAAGCATGTTTATTCAGGTTCTTTTTAGTGCGAGGGGAGAGCGAAGATACAAGCATAATATATACACAAAATGAAATGTTATTAGTATGTATAATCGTGTGACACGCAATTGGTACAGTAGGGCACATCAGCCACAGGTAGCGCTGTGCTTGTTTGCTACATGGTTACTCAAGTTAGTGTTACCCGATGGACAAATTTCACAAGCTTTCTTTTCAAACTATGATGGGTGTTTTTTATCAGGCATTATATATATATATATATATATATATATATATATATATATATATATATATATATGGCAGACTATGAATAAAACAAAATTTAGCATTGAAAAACACGTACTCATGATTTTTCTATTTTCATTCGAGCTCATGATTATGTATATCCATCATTCTCAGTGGATTTTGGGACCAACAGTCTGGTAACGCTAACTCAAGTCTTCGAAACAATTGTACTAGTCCGTCGCCACATGTAAACCAAGAAACATTTGTTGAATATATATCCCCTCAAACATAAACTTTTATTAAATGGTGGATTTTTTTCTTCGCATTTATGGATGCAAATTTAAGGTAAGGTTGTATATTGAATGTATATATGATTATAACTTTGCAGAAAGTGTACTTTATCAAAGTCATAGATTATACATTGAAACTGGGCCTAATAGATGCCAAGGCCACTTCAAGAGGCCCTTATTTTACTGATGTAAGGTCAACCTCGTACCTCTAGAAACAAAAATCACATTGAATGCAGAAAAAAAAACAGAGCATCTTTTCTGACCAAATCTCTATACTACAGCATGTGGTATGAGAAAAAACGTGACTGTTAACAAGCCTAAGACAATGTTAGACCTCTCACCACGAGTCTTCCTCCTTCCTACTTTAGTCTCAGACACAGGCCTATTTCGGATACATGTCTTTCACATATTCTGTAAGTTATATTTCCAATATTATATATACATGAAATACACAGCCTAACTGTGGAGAATTTTTATGTTATGAGTGGGAACTTAGTCCGGGAAAGTCTCCCTAATGGTCGTTACTCAAAGATCAACAGGGGAGGTTAATGAGCACTTACTCTCTAGCACAAACACCCTGTTAATGACTTTACTACCACAGTTCACTAACCATCACTCTTAAATACAAAAGGGGGAAATTTTACTGTCCAGAGGCCGGAGAACTCTACACGTGAAATATAAGTAATTTATGGCCTACTCTAGCTTTTTCAGGTCTATAGTCATCTCACTCTTAGGCTCTGTTCCGACTCCGTCCCAGCTACCCCAGTGAGATGCTGGACAGATATTTTACGTTAATGTAATTAGACAAAACCAAAAATGGGAGCAGTGATGTAAAGTAGTTTAAAAGTTTAAAGATAAGGATCTTTACCTTCGAAGCAAATATATTAATACAAAGTTCCTCGCTGTTACCACTTATAGACTTATTTAGATTTACTCTTCAAATATTGGGTATTCTGTCCCGTGATCAACACATTGAAATAAATGAGGGAGCAAAAATACTAAGGAGGTTTAAGTAACCTAATATTGATTTATTTACAAATTTACATTAAAAGAAAACGGACATCTTAACAACACAAAAATGGAATCATAAAAGAAATTCAAATTAAAAGCAATTCAAAATAATGAAAAATGGTTTATTAGACACGTGGTCTGCAATAATGAATAATCAAAATTGGGTCGGACACGTGGCCCATGTGACCCAGAGACTGTGCTAGTCTCCAAGCAAAAAATTAATAACGGAAAAATATTTACACTCAATCCCACCGCACACAGTACGAATACGTAATTAGCCAGGTTCCCTATCAAGTTAAAATTAGTCTAAGCTAAACTAAGAGATGGGGGAATAACTATGGCCATTGATGTAGTACCTGCACTCCTTTGAAGATCAGTCCTATGCCCGTGATGGCTGTTGACCTGGTTGCACTTTGTACTCTTGCCTGGCTCACCCCAAAAATTCTCACTTTGGCTGCAACTATGGTATATCAGGGTCCTCTTCTTCTCAATCTCTCCGACAGGCAGCAGTCTTCTGTGAGTCGAGTTTTGGGAGAGAGGGGTGGGGGTGAGCCAGAGGTGCACAGATTAACTGACCGGGCCGGTCAGTCTGTCACGACAGCTTCTTGACGAATGGGGCCGACACTAAGGTCGAGGACTCGAGGGGCATCACCTGGCTTCACCTTTCCAGACAGTTGATGGCCACGATGCGCAAGTTAATCCATTGGGGGTGCCATATCGGGACTTCAGGACTGGGCAACATATTGTTGCAAGGAGTGCAGAGGAGGCAGGATTTTGTACTAAATACTTTAGAGAAATCTTGCTGCTCTAAGGGAGTTTATATATACAATAATCCCACCTATTCTGGCTTGCTAAAAATTAATAGTTTAATGATCAGTTAGCAATGGGCTGGTGCGATGGGCATACATCCTAAAATTAACTAACCTTAATTGGTATTGAGAAATAAAAGATGCATTAATTCAGCAGTATTGAAATTATATCAAAATTCAATCTCAATTCAATTTAATCTCGACCCACGTACTTTAAGGAAAGAACCAACATACGCCGGGGTTACACTAAGGCCCTCTGTTGTGCGTTTCTACGCTGTGACGTCACGAGCATGGCGTGCGCCACTGTCAACAAGTTTTAGGTTAGAATAGTCCTGGCGATGTTTTGGTAAAGAAAACTGAATGTTTGAGAGAACGTTTAAGGGGTAGCTATAGTATTAGTAGAAGAGAGCTAAAAATACGATTGAAAGAAGAAGTGAAGAAAATTCTTCACCTTAACCTTAACTTGCATTTTGTAAATGAACAACCAACTAGATATAGAAATATGAAAAAGAATATAGGTAGTTTAATGATCAATATGAAGTAATATAGATATATGACAAATCTTTAATTGAGTAATAATGGACTAATTATTGGATAACTTTTATAGTAACATATGAACCTTCCAAAATTCCAAAACCCCGTAGAGTTTTTAGCTAATTAGTATGGCGCGCCGGCAACAGATGGCGCTGCTAAGCTGCACGGTTTTTTATAGGTAGGTTTTCCTGTCTTCTTTTTACTGTCTTTAGTTTTGGTAAACAACCTCATGAAAACACAAAGCACAACATATCTAGCCCTCTTAACGAGAGAATGCCGTGCAGTAGTTGTTTGGCTTCACCACAGAATATTTATTTCCCATGCTGAAGCCTTGTGACGGACGAGAAATTTCTCTCATACTTTGTTTATTTCTTATTACTTCAACCTCCATGTTTTATCTACTGTTTTCCTCTTTTCTGTACAACCTATCTACCCCTTTCATTGTCTAGATTTTTTGAGAAGGGATACCATTGCTTGGATTGAAGTTTTTTTTCCTAAACCAAATTTGGGAACTACAGTGGTCTTGCCAACTACATAATCATTTCTGGATTAAGGGGGTGTTATAATTCCCATATTGGCACGGGGAACTATCTCGTGCAGAAAAATGATCCTGGTTTTTTCGAGACAGGAATCTCAACGTTCTGTCTGGTTTGCCGGTCGTCATGATTAATGTAGTGAAGATTGTATTCGTGGAATGATCTCGGTCCCACTCAGGGCCACTCTAATCATATTGGTATCATCACTTCGTGGCAGGGTATTATTATT
Organism: Palaemon carinicauda; assembly: GCF_036898095.1. Taxonomy (NCBI): domain Eukaryota; kingdom Metazoa; phylum Arthropoda; class Malacostraca; order Decapoda; family Palaemonidae; genus Palaemon; species Palaemon carinicauda. The sequence goes on along the minus strand of NC_090769.1, from coordinate 42,122,215 downwards.
ATTATTATAGTTGTTGTTGTTGGTATTGTTATTATTATTATTATTATTATTATTGTCATCATCATATTATTA
>NC_090769.1:42107143-42119643 GCF_036898095.1 Palaemon carinicauda | reverse complement strand
TAGTATTACAAATAGGTTGGTACTCCGGGGAAATCTGAATGCAAAGAATGATTAGAAATATGAATCATCTTGTGCAACAAGCATACCACACTAATTGAACGATAGAGCCAGAGATTGATACCTAGATCTGGAATAATAAATTTACGACCGTAAGTTCCTGTCCAAGAAAGTAAGGTGGGATTCAGCAGCTGAAGACTAGACAGAATAATACTTGAAACTAGGCAGAATTGAGAGTTTTAACAACAATTCAAAATGAGTGGACATTTGGGAGTCTTTCACAAGTGTCATTTGAGGAGTAATTATTGCCATGAAAGTCTGGTGGGGTCTTTTTTACGATGTCTACAATATTCATCCCTACAGTGTTTCCACAATGGAACCTTTGCACCATCTTCCCAAAGTACCCCAAGAGGCTAAATATGTTGGGGGTGAAAATGAGAAAATGAATGCATTTTATTGTATGGGAGTTCCCACCTGTTAGAATTAGGAAATATTGTACAATATCCAAATACCTTTCTGGAAAATCGAAAGGATAAAATTGAAATTGGCAAGTGATAGACTTTTGAAGCTTATGTTTTAAGGTTAAAATTACCTTTATGAAAATTTTAACTAATGAAGTTCCCGGTCTGTCTAACCATGTAAAGCTATATAACAGTAAAACTATCAACAAGATTGAATTTGACTTCGCATCCAAGAATACTTATCATTAGAGGGAAGAAAAGGAAGTCGCTCCAAGGATCATAATTGAACCAATCTGGCATGCTGATTCTTACGGGGATGAGCATAGCAGTATGATGAGCGTGTACGAGTACCTGGAAAAATGTTGTAACCCTGTTGTAACCAATTCCTGAAGGAAATCGGAAAAGTTATGGTCATAGTTTGTTATTTAAGGCAGCCAATGAAGCTATGCTTCTAACTAACTTTACATCTTCCCCTTATCATGTTGTTGAGAGGTATATCCACATCATACTTTTAATAATGCTAGAGAAATAAATTAGTATAATGATTTGTATGATGAAATATTGAAGAGCTGTCCTCCACATTTTTTAAACTAAATGGGGATAAGAATGCCATTTTATTAGTTTTTTAAACATGTGGGCCTCACTATATCAAGATCAGACACTTGATCATTTCTGTCACGAAACTTTGTATGACCGATACAATGTTACAAGTGTTATGAGCTTAGCCATGTTAATGTCAAGCACCAATGAGCAAAGATGTTAGAACTATTATGAGTTCTATGACCTCTACAGAAGGTAAGGTCAGTGAATTTTGTAGTTTTCATTGTAAGGGAGCTCATTCTCTCCACTCGAGACAATGGTCTAAATACAAGCTGGAATAAGCTATAATTAGTTTGCCAATTATGAATACATCACCATTGGTTCAACTAAGAACAAAAATTCAGGTAATGGTTAACTTATACAAGTGTGGCATCCAATCCACCAGATTCGATAAATAATTCGGAAACAGTTCTTCTTCCTGCTTTTCCTAAGTCTCAAATTCCTGAAAACTCATCTTCATCCTCAAGTCCCTCAAAATCCTATCATCTGGAGAATTCAATTCTTGCAGCCTCACCAGGTAAAAATAAAATGTCAGCCAATTTGGAATCTTACTCTCCCATTCTTCCCAGTACTACTAGGCCTTCATCTGAAGACATGCATTTTAATAGGTTATGTGATAGAGCAAATGTTAGTACTACCCAAAAGTATCAAATCAAGCAAAAATATCAGCTACAAGTAAAGCCACTTCTGATACCTTCACATATATAGAAGGTCCTTGTGAAATAGAGATGGCTTGATCAGGTACCCATAGTATCTGAGTGCGAGAGAAAAAACATTCTTGAAAACGAAAACTCTTAAAAAAAAATAAATAAATAAAATAAAAATAAATAAATTAATTAATGAAGACTACCTGAGTGATCCTGAAGTTTTTTTTTTTTTTTGTGTGCCATATGTACGGCAACTGGCTGCTTCCCTTTATGGGACACTGTTTGATTTGCAAAAGTTAATTGTGATCCTATTCTTGACTTAGTTAAAAATTTGACTTAGACATTTCTTTATATTTTAAACCATATTCACTCATGTTATAAATCAGCACTATACCCATTCTCACAATTCTCTGCAGCAACCTCATCTGCCAAGTGAATTTTACATGTAAGCTGAACGTTTCTAACATCCTTATTGGAGAGAAATATTGCAGCCAACCATTAAATGCAGAAAACGTTCAAGGCATTACATTGCTTTTATGGCATAGAACATCACAAAACAGCTAAGTTTGATGTTTTATTTATTTTTTTATCTAGAGCAATACCTTTGCTTTCTTCTCTGTTTATATAAATATGGAAATATCTTTCCATTTTCAACAAAATATCTCCCATGATGTTCGGTATCAATCTCAGAAGACTAATTGGGTTACACACTTTTTCATAATTTCTTCCTTTTTCTTATATATCACACACACTGTTAACCCTTCTATACCCATAATATGCCCAATAGCACTGTTACCCTACCATTCGTCCTTTTGCCGTATCATTTCACACATTTTTGCAAGTGAAAATACCATTTTTCTCTAAAATTATCGTACATTAGGCATCTAGATCATGGGTTTTCGTACTAATTATCGTACTATTCGGGGAGAGTACACATTTCCTTTTATTATTATTATTATTATTACTATCCAAGCTACAACCCTAGTTGGAAAAGCAAGATGCTATAAGCCCAGGGGCTCCAACAGGGAAAAATAGCCCAGTGAGGAAAGGAAAAAAGGAAATAAATAAATGAAGAGAACAAATTAACAATAAATCATTCTAAAATAAGTAACAACGTCAAAACAGACATGTCATATATAGACTATTAACAACATCAAAAACAAATATGTCATAAATAAACTATAAAAAGACTCATGTCCGCCTGGTCAACAAAAAAGCATTTGCTCCAACTTTGAACTTTTGAAGTTCTACTGATTCAACCACCCGATTAGGAAGATCATTCCACAACTTGGTAACAGCTGGAATAAAACTTCTAGAGTACTGCGTAGTATTGAGCCTCATGATGGAGAAGGCCTGGCTATTAGAATTAACTGCCTGCCTAGTATTACGAACAGGATAGAATTGTCCAGGGAGATCTGAATGTAAAGGATGGTCAGAGTTATGAAAAATCTTATGCAACATGCATAATGAACTAATTGAACGACGATGCCAGAGATTAATATCTAGATCAGGAATAAGAAATTTAATAGACCGTAAGTTTCTGTCCAACAAATTAAGATGAGAATCAGCAGCTGAAGACCAGACAGGATAACAATACTCAAAACAAGGTAGAATGAAAGAATTAAAACACTTCTTCAGAATAGATTGATCACCGAAAATCTTGAAAGACTTTCTCAATAAGCCAATTTTTTGTGCAATTGAAGAAGACACAGACCTTATATGTTTCTCAAAAGTAAATTTACTGTCGAGAATCACACCTAAAATTTTGAAAGAGTCATACATATTTAAAGAAACATTATCAATACTGAGATCCGGATGTTGAGGAGCCACCGTCCTTGACCTACTTACAATCATACTTTGAGTTTTGTTAGGATTCAACTTCATACCCCATAATTTGCACCATGCACTAATTCTAGCTAAATCTCTATTAAGGGATTCACCAACCCTAGATCTACATTCAGGGGATGGAATTCATGCAAAAAGAGTAGCATCATCTGCATATGCAACAAGCTTGTTTTCTAGGCCAAACCACATGTCATGTGTATATAGTATGAAAAGTAATGGGCCAAGAACACTACCCTGTGGAACACCGGATATCACATTCCTATAATCACTATGGTGCCCATCAACAACAACTCTTTGAGATCTATTACTTAAAAAATCAATAATAATGCTAAGAAACGACCCACCCACTCCCAACCGTTTCAGTTTGAAAACAAGGGCCTCATGATTAACACGGTCAAAGGCAGCACTAAAATCAAGGCCAATCATACGAACTTCCCGACCAAAATCAAGGGATTTCTGTACAGCATTGGAGATTGTAAGAAGGGCATCACATGCTCCAAGGCCTTTACGAAAACCAAATTGCAAACTAGGGAGTAGATGATTACCTTCAGCAAACCTATTAAGGACGTTTTGCCAGAAGACGTTCAAAAATTTTAGATAATATAGGAGTTATGGAAATTGGGCGGTAATCAGTGGGACTTGAGCTACAACAAACACATTTACATAGAGGAGTAACATTACCAATTCTCCAACTAGTGCTATAAGCTCCTCTTCTTGCTAACTTGCGCAAAATAACAGATAACTTTGGAGCTAAGAAATCTGCTGTCTTTATAAAAAACAAAGGAAAAATACCATTTGGGTCTACACCTCCATAAGCATCAAGGTCCACCAACAGAGCTTTAATCTCACGACATCGAAAAGCTAAACTAGTTAGTTTAGCCTCAGGAAAACAGGAATGAGGAAGTTCAAGTTTTCATTACTCTGTTTACTGTCAAAAACATCAGCCAAAAGGGTTGCCTTTTCCTTTGGACAGTGAGTGACTGAGCCATCTGGTTTAAGTAAAGGAGGAACTGTTGCATCTACACCAAAGAGTGCAGATTTAAGGGTAGACCACCATTTATGTTCCTGAGTTGTACCAGAAAGTGTTTCTTTTATGGTTAAATTGTACTCCTTTTCAGTTGAGGCATAAACTCTCTGAGCAAAAGCTCGAAGCTGAGTATAGTTGTTCCAGGTCAAATCTGATCTGTTACCCTTCCAAAGATGATAGGCCTCCTGTTTCTCCAAATAAGCACGTCTACAATCATCATTGAACCACGGTTTGTCCTTCACTCGGTACCTTAGCACACGAGAAGGGATACGCCTATCAATTATGTTGACTAGATTCTCATTCAAAGGGACAACAGGATCTACACTATTATATAATTGTGACCAATTCAAGCGCAAAAGATCATGTAAAATACCATTCCAGTCTGCTTGGGATTTCATATAAATTTTACAAGAATATGATATATCAGGGACAGGCTGCTCAGTCTTCACTATTAATGAAATCAAGGCATGATCAGATGTCCCGACTGGAGAACCAACCCTACTAGTTATAACGCCAGGGGAGTCAGTGTATACGAGGTCTAAGCAATTACCAGACCTGTGAGTAGCTTCATTTATGATTTGCTCACAGCCTGATTCAGAGGCAAAGTCTAAAGCTCTTAAGCCATGGCGATCGGTAGGAGAGATAGAACTTAACCGCTCCCTATGGTGAGCATTAAAATCACCAACAAAGACAAAAGAAGCTTTCTATCATCTTCTTGTATCTTAGCTATAATGGTAAGAAGACAATCGAAGATGGAATCATCCATGTCTGGATTCCGGTAGATCGAACACAAATAAAAGTTGTTATGCCTGCCACAAACTTTTATTACCTTAATCTCATGACATCCACATTGATAGCAGGACTTATGAGAAGCAGGGTACTCGGTCCTAATATACACCGCCATTCCCCTGGCCCTAGGGATGGCATCACGTTTCAACATTATTGGCTTCTTAAAACCAGTTATAAGGAGCTCAGATGAGTGCCTCATATTAGAAACCAAAGTTTCTGAGCACAAAAGAATATCATACTGTCTGGACGCAACTGTAAGGTCTTGGATATTTGCATGAAGACCACGAATATTGCAATACAGAAGACGACATTGACGAAATCTAGGACGTACTGGTCCCGGATTTCGCTCAATGTCTCCAGACAGCATGAGAATTAATAGAAATAAAAAAGAGACATCATACTTAAAAACTAGATTAACAAGAATTATAACAAAAACAATACGTACAGAATTATAAACAAAGTGATTGATGATACCCACAGACTATAGTAAAAAGTCGGAAAAACTGGTCAACATGGAGGAGCCGATACACCATGCAAGGCTAAATACCCTCCAGGATAGCCACTTCAACTGAAGGGAGGACAGTAAGGATGGTTTTGAGAAGAAAAATAATCAGAAAAAGGAAAAGACAACCTCTTGATAAACCACCAGGCATCCACGGCCCTTCTATTAAGCCTGCCCAACACACCATTTCAAAAAAACAAGAAAAAAAAAAGAAAAAAAATAAGATAGAATAGTGTGCCTGAGTGTACCCTCAAGCAGGAGAACTTTATAATGATAGGGCTTTGTACTTCTTGAATACAATTTAGTATTATTCATATTTATTTCACTGTTCCGATAGAGGTTGTACTAGTTGAACTCGTAATATCTGGGGCTGGAGTGTACATCGGAATAGCTATTAGTAATGTTACTAACTACAGTTTGCTATTCTGGCAGACTTTGGTCTTGGGCTTGCATATTCAAGTTCTGAGTGAGTTTGTCTGTGCTAGCAGGAGCTGTAACTCCCAAGATTACATCATCGGTAAGCTCGAACACATTGAAGCCAGACACTGAATTATTTCCCTTAAAACCCTTTCCTTTGCTAAATTAATTGTGGTAATGTTCACTCTGTTTCTTTTTATTTTTGACCAACCTTCTAACTCTAAGTGTGTCCAATTTTATGTAGTCTAACAACGACCATGGGTTCCTCTGGGAGAGCCCGAGATGGGGTCACAGTTACGCAGGTTAGTACCTGAAGAGCCACTATTTCCCCTTTATCAGGTGCTGCTGTTACCTCCCTCTTTTGTGTCTCGCCTGCCACATAGGCTCTTATCCTTTCAGAATAAACCTTCCTGCCATCAGGATTATATTGTCTATTTCCCAGCAAATGGATATTTGGTGGACATAAGGAAGTCTAAACCAAGTATACATTCGATGCCCTATCCACCTAAGGTAGGCAAGATGAAAAAGTCATGTCCAATATCTGGCGATTCTCTTCTCCTTCTGAATCTGCTCACATCTTCCACGGATTGGGTTTTTTTGGCCACAGTGGGAAAATCCCTGGGTGAGGCATTCCACTCGTTGTGCCTCTTTCCCTTGCACCGCCAACACCTGGTGATTTTCCTCCTCTGCTGACTCTGCTCTCATGTTCTCTGGATTGGGGGTTGGTTGCCGCATCTTCTTGCATACATTGATCTCATGGTTGTCACCTTTCCAAAAACATACATGTTAAACTCTGGCACATTTTCTTTTGGCAAACTGTCCAGGATGTTTTGTATCGCCATCACTGTATCTGCTAACAAGTGATTATTATCGAACCGATACTTGTGTAGAAACGGATTATTTATTTTATGAGTGTTTACGGGCTATCACTCTCTTATCACCTTTGGGTAGGTTGGCACTCTTGAGTTGCAAGGCTACTGAAATCTCAGAATATATGTGTTGAAAAACTTGAAACAGACCAACTCGAATTTTTGGTTGATAATATTTTTCACGTCGGCTTTTTCTTGCATTACGCAAGGCGTATTTCTCATTATTTCGCTATAACTCGTCAAGAAATCTGGTGGCAAAGTCACCTCCATTACCACAGCATCTTCAAGTAATCTGATAACTTACATAGCTTTACTTCTTCAACCACTGATCTGTGACAACTGCGAAGTTTCTCAAAAACACTTTTATCAATTGAAACCTTCCATTAGGCCATTGGTCGTCGAAAGCCCTAACACTTGCCTGAAGTTCAGGAAATTTTTTGAATTACCACATCTTGAATATTCTCACTGAGCTGTGCATATTTGCGTTTACAATCATGTGCATGTGAAGTTCATTAATGTGTGTCGGGGATGCTATGACTGCATGCCATTCTTGTTCTCATTCAGCTAATATTGTACTTAACTCGGTTATCTAACGTACATTCTTAACTGCAGTGTTTGTTGTTCCCCTCTATTGTCTTCTTCAACACCACTATAGCCTACTGTTCCCTCATTTTCATGTTCTGAACATGCAGTTTTAACTGCTGAGTTTGAACTCTTTGGCATCAGCATTATGAATTTTTATTTCACTCTCTTTAGTACAACTTTGTTCATAGTATCCCACTCCTGACATAATTGATACGCTCGAGCTTTTTTACAGTTTGTTATAAAAAAGGTGTAAACACTCTACGCATCGAGAATACCTACAGACGGTCTCGTATTAATCGAGTGATGGTCTGATTGATACTGCCGTACCCCAATATGCCAAATCTAATAATTTTTTGGAAATTTTCACTGTTTTGGACAGATACAGTGAACTGCATTTCCGAAAATCATAATACTTACAGAAAGGTTAATGCTCACTGTACAAAATCAAACATTCACACAGTACATTCATTTCTCTCTCCAGGGGCTTGGAACATGTGTATGCATTATATATATATATATATATATATATATATATATATATATATATATATATATATATAAATATATATATATATATATATATATATACATATATATATATACATATATATGTAATGTTGAGGATAATAGGGAGGCAGATATAATTGCTGTTGCCGGTGTTGAGGTGCCAGTGATGGGAGATGAGAATGAGAGAGAGATTACAATAGATGAAGTGAGGAGAGCACTAGATGAAACGAGTGTAGGAAAAGCGTCTGGTATGGATGGTGTGAGAGCTGAGATGTTGAAAGAAGGGGGTGTGACTGTACCTGAATGGTTGGTGAGATTGTTTAATATGTGTTTTGTGTTGTCAATGGTACCAGTAGATTGGGTTTGTGCATGTATTGTACCACTATATAAAGGTAAGGGAGATGTGCATGAGTGTTGTAATTCAATAGGTATTAGTTTGTTAAGCGTAGTTGGAAAAGTGTATGGTAGAGTAATGATTAATAGGATCAAGGATAAAACAGAGAATGCAATCTTAGAAATACAGGGTGGTTTTAGAAGAGGTAGGGGTTGTATGAATCAGATTTTTACAGTAAGGCAGATATGCGAGAAATATTTAGCAAAAGGTAAGGAGGTGTATGTTGCGTTTATGGATCTGGAGAAAGCATATGATAGAGTTGATAGGGAAGCAATGTGGAATGTGATGAGGTTATATGGAGTTGGTGGAAAGTTGTTGCAAGCCGTGAAAAGTTTCTACAAAGGTAGTAAAGCATGTGTTAGGATAGGAAATGAAGTGAGTGATTGGTTTCCGGTGAGTGGGGCTGAGACAGGGATGTGTGATGTCACCGTGGTTGTTTAACTTGTATGTTGATGGAGTGGTGAGAGAGGTGAATGCTCGAGTGCTCTGACGAGGATTAAAACTGGTAGACGAGAATGACCATGAATGGGAGGTAAATCAGTTGTTGTTTGCGGATGATACTGTACTGGTTGCAGACACAGAAGAGAAGCTTGGCCGATTAGTGACAGAATTTGGAAGTGTGTGTGAGAGAAGGAAGTTGAGAGTTAATGTGGGTAAGAGTAAGGTTATGAGATGTACGAGAAGGGAAGGTGGTGCAAGGTTGAATGTCATGTTGAATGGAGAGTTACTTGAGGAAGTGGATCAGTTTAAGTACTTGGGGTCTGTTGTTGCAGCAAATGGTGGAGTGGAAGCAGATGTACGTCAGAGAGTGAATGAAGGTTGCAAAGTGTTGGGGGCAGTTAGGGGAGTAGTAAAAAATAGAGGGTTAGGCATGAATGTAAAAAGAGTTCTATATGAGAAAGTGATTGTACCAACTGTGATGTATAGATCGGATTTGTGGGGAATGAAAGTGACGGAGAGACAGAAATTGAATGTGTTTGAGATGAAGTGTCTAAGGAGTATGGCTGGTGTATCTCGAGTAGATAGGGTTAGGAACGAAGTGGTGAGAGTGAGAACGGGTGTAAGAAATGAGTTAGCAGCTAGAGTGGATATGAATGTGTTGAGGTGGTTTGGCCATGTTGAGAGAATGGAAAATGGCTGTCTGCTAAAGAAGGTGATGAATGCAAGAGTTGATGGGAGAAGTACAAGAGGAAGGCAAAGGTTTGGGTGGATGGATGGAGTGAAGAAAGCTCTGGGTGATAGGAGGATAGATGTGAGAGAGGCAAGAGAGCGTGCTAGAAATAGGAATGAATGGCGAGCGATTGTGGCGCAGTTCCGGTAGGCCCTGCTGCTGCCTCCGATGCCTTAGATGACCGCGGAGGTAGCAGCAGTAGGGGATTCAGCATTATGAAGCTTCATCTGTGGTGGATAATGTGGGAGGGTGGGCTGTTTCTTTGTTTCTTTTGTTGATGTCGGCTACCCCCCAAAATTAGGGGAAGTGCCTTGGTATATGTATGTATGTATGTATATATATATATATATACACGTTTATACTGTATATATACACACGTACACACGCACACACACACACACACATATATATTATATACAGAGAGAGAGAGAGAGAGAGAGAGAGAGAGAGAGAGAGACCTATAAGTCAGAATGTGAAATATGTTTAAAATATAATATTTGGATATTAAAAGGGTGGGTCTGGACTGAAGCGTATTTCCTTAGGGTTTGGTGGGTTAGAAAGTATAGGCCATTTTATAGCAAAAAGATCTCATTTCTTCAGGGTTCTGTCAAAAACGAAGGGAATTGGATCCCTGTATCTTGGACCAATATAACTTTTTCGAACTAGATAATTAGTTTCTGTTGACGTGTGAAAGTACTTTCATGTTAACTTTTATCGCAGTTCCTCTTCATCTTTATGTAATGCGTCATTTTTATTACTTTTGCTCGTCATTGTTTTACTGTGTATTTCCTATGTTACTGGTTCATCGGAAAAATTTGTTCTACGTTGCACATTTATAAAACACAATTAATATCTATATTTATTAATTAATGCTAAAGAAAAAAGGGATGCCCATAGAAATTCTTCTTTGATCATCCGAACTTTACTCATCAGCTCTTATAAGAAGAATGTCTATAAATCTGATATGTATTACATTTTCTAATTTTTTTATTTTGGGATAAAATTCTGATACGGACTAAATTGTTTTAAAGGGAATGTTTCAAATAGAAAGATATGAATATATGCATATTTTTCATGTTATTGAATGTACCATAAGGTATATTATAGTATGTTTACCCATTTTTTTTATTTTACTCTGTCTTTTTAGTCATAAACATTATATCTAAATTCTGTATATCTGCCATAGGAATCGCACGGTTAGGAAATAAATTTTGTACTCATCACATTCTATGGTTACATATTCGTGCATTTCTATTTGAACGATATCTTTTTCAAAGTGGCACTAGAAATATTCTTAATAATCCCATATGAGGACCTAGTTAACTGTGAGGACCTAGTTAACTGTGAGGACCTAGTCACTTATTGAAATATACACTTATTTATTTCGATATTTATACTGATGAAGTTGATAAAATTATACACTCTCTAATTATAAACATTTTAATGAGCTTAAATATTGAAGGCAAGGACATTCGGCTAATAACTAACCTTTATTAAAGTCAGGAAGCTACAATCAACATCGAGAGTAATTTAACGCGATGGATAGAAATAAATCGAGAAGTAAGACAAGATGTGTAATGTCACCAGTCGTCGTCTTTATATATGAAGAAATCATAATGAGAAGTTTATCAGGAATGCAAGGAATAACAGTTGAAGGAGAAAGTATGAATAATATTAAATTTGCAGATGACACTGTGATAGCCGATTCAGAATAGAAACTGCAAACACTACTTGATACGGTTAAAAGCGAAAGTGAGAACATGCGACTAATAATCAACTTGAAAAAAACAGAAGTGGTAATAGCTGGAAAAAAAACCCGGAACTTCCAAATTGCAATATCGTAAAGGACGTAGTAACAATAAAACAAACAAATGCCTTTGTAACTCTTCACAGTATGATAACACATGATGCGAGATGTAATCAAGAAATAAGAAAAAAAAAATACCATTAGCAAAAGATGCCTTCAACAATCTGATAACCCTATTTACAAACAATAGAATAAAGATTCAGATGAGAGTCAAAGCACTGAAAACCTATGTACTCTTATGGTTCACACATACTTATGGCTCAGAGACGTGGAAATAAAACAGAAACTCGAAAAATAAAATAAATGCAGGTGAATTATGGTTTTACAGAACAATGTTGAAGATCCTATGGACTAAGAGAGTAATAAATGAGGAAGTATTGAGAAGAGTGAATCGAGAGAGATCACTTCTAAAAGTGATAAGGAGGAGGCAGATGGAATTTCTGGGACATATAATAAGAAGAAAAAAGATCAAACTCCTGTGACATACGAGAAAAATAGAGGGGAAAAGAGCGAGTGGTCGGTAATGAAAAAAGCTTTTGGACAGCTAACTGGAGGATGTTAATGAAAATGCAAAATTTGAACAATTTATACTGAGAGCTAGAGGCAGGACCAGGTGGAGGACATGGCACCTGGATAAATAGATACTGGCAATTATTTTAACTATAGTTTTATTTTGATATGTTTTTAAACGTTGGATATGAAAAATGATGCATCAGAATAACTTACTAATTGCAAAATCTCATGGCAACATATAAAATGTACTACAGTGAAATAATGTAAATGGCGTTTTCCAAAGGTCTTATGTGGCAATTTTTATTTTTATCTTTATTTCAAGGAGTCACAATATTTCGGGTTTCACTTAGATTTTAAAGATGTGGTAAG
>NC_090769.1:42079643-42104643 GCF_036898095.1 Palaemon carinicauda | reverse complement strand
GTGTAAAAGAATTTTATATTCCTTTACATTTTCTAGGAACTTCAAAATCTATGGTTTCTATGGAAATCTCAGTTTCACTATTATTATTATTATTATTATTATTATTATTATTATTATTATTATTATTATTTTTATTATTATCATTATTACTTGCTGAGCTACAACCCTAGTTGGAAAAGCAGAATGCTATAAGCCCAGGGGCTCCAACAGGGAAAATATCCGAGTGAGGAAAGGAAACGAGGAAAATAGAATATCTTACGAACAGTAACAACATTGAAATAAATATTTCTTAAGTATACTATAAAACTTTAACAAAACCAAAGGAAGAGAAATAAGATAGAATAGTGTGCCCGAGTGTACCCGCAGGCAAGAGATCTCTAACCTAAGACGTGGAAGACCATGGCGCAGAGGCTATGGCACTACCCAAGGCTAGAGGACAATTGTGGAATTTTGGAGTATCCTTCTCGTAGAAGAGATGCTTACCATAGCTAAAGAGTCTCTTTTACCGTTACCGGGAGGAAAGCGGCCACTGAACAATTACAGTGCAGTATCCCCTTGGGTTAAGAGGAATGGTTTGGTAATCTCAGTGTTGTGAGGTATATGAGAACAAAGGAGAATCTGTAAAGAATAGGCCTGACTTCGATGTGTGTGTGTGTGTGTGTGTGTGTGTGTGTGTGTGTGTAGGAAAACGAGAAAATGAACCGTAACCATAGAGAAGGATCCAATGTAGTAGTACTCTGTCTCAAAGGACCCCAAAACTTTTAGCGGTAGTATCACAACGGGTGGCTTTGACTTTGACTTCCTATAACTGGCAAGGGTGTTGTACCCATTTAAGTTATTACATTTTTCATCTTCGTGACTGCTGCTCTTGTTTTAATACCTTTTCCATCCGGAATATGGGAATGTTATGGGTATACGGAGGTGAAATAACACGGTTTCGTAATGTAATGAATGTTCTACACCTTTTCGCTGGTATTCTCTGCATTGCTACCGGATAGAATTACCTTTATGTTCTTTGTTTGTAATTTTCAAATTTAATGAACCACATTGTGCTATTGCCTTTTATGGTTTTTCCAAAAGTACACTTGTCTTCCATATTGTATAATGTGTATTATTTGTTTGTTTAAAAATGTTTTTGGAAGTGAAAGAATTTTCTGAATTATTGTACAAGGATTAGAGAAGTGATTATCTGATTAAGTGTCGTATGATGAACTGAGCAATGATTAACACTCGAGGTGTATAACTGTCATATGATGAAATGTCTTTGTGATGACAATACGAGTGGTTAAGTGACCAGGGATTAATTTTCGGGTGATGAAATGTTTGCTAAAATGAGTGATGAAAAGTCGTAACACTTAAATGGTTTATATATATATATATATATATATATATATATATATTTATGTATGTATGTATATATATAATCACATGGAAATTAAATAATTGAAGGTTCAAATTATAGAAGGGTCACGCTTTAAAAGTACGATCATGGTTCAAGTGTACAAACTTTCCATTGTTTGACATAAAACAAGTTTAAAAGATATTCACATGAACAACATCGTTGTATGGAATTGCAATCTTTGCTTATTTTTTTAATCAAAAGACTTCAACTATCTTATATATGCAAATAATATATTTTACATTTGTCAAGTTGTTAGCAGGGATCTATGATTTATGATTTTCCAGCCATTCTTCGATAGTTTTACGCCAGTTTATGCAAGGAATTTCATGCATGCGGCCATAACCATTTTTTTTTCTTTTGAAGAATTTATGGCCAAGAAACTCCTAACAGTGAAATGACTATCTAAAACCTTTATATCGAAAATTCCCAAGGCAAATCTGAAAACTTTTGTTTTAGAGTATTTTTCAGGTGGACTCTTGTGTCTCGGTTAGTTTATAACATATCTTTGATTGATGAATTTTCAAATTTAGTATAATAAATACTGTTCATATCAACATCCATAAACTGCCGACTGATATAGTTAATACCATAAAGTAAAAGGAAAAAACAGATGATTTAGCATGTTGATGATGACTTGATTGAAAGATAAACTTCTAATAGAGTTTTGTTTAGGTGTTATTCCCGAGAAAAAGTTAATTCGATATCAAAAACTATTAATGGCTTTATGTCAGAAGAAGAGAACATTAAGATTGAAGCTCTGAAAATATTTTTCTTAGGTGTAACTAAGGTTAGAATTTAATTTCTCTAATCACATGAAGAACACTATTATTGTTATTGTTCTAATAACGTTGTATGAGCCTTGATGATGTATTTACATTTGCACAATTTACATTTTGTTTACCCAAGTTAATAGTCGTATTTTGTCAATTACTTTTACTATAAATAACCCTAATCCTCGGTATAACTTATATGCATTACATATACGTTTCCCAGCACATACATTAATAACGTAACCTTCAAGTTTTCCAAGCTAATATATTTTATTTTTGTTTTGCAGGTAAGTGAATCTGGTTGGCTTACTGCAGGGGGTAAGATTCATTAGTGTAGTATTTGTAACCATATATCATTAACAAATAAAGAAAAAAAATGTTTAAAGTATATTTTAAAGAAAATTTTCCCTTTAATAATTGTATTTACAAACCGATGTCTATAATCATAAAATCTCTCTCTCTCTCTCTCTCTCTCTCTCTCTCTCTCTCTCTCTCTCTCTCTCTCTCTCTCTCTCTCTCTCTTTTGTTATTCCATGGCATTTCAAAATATTTTCAAGTCGGTACTTACTTTAATATGCATTTTCTTCATCCGGGCTAATTTAGGTTGTATTGCAATGTTTTATTATGAATGTTTTGCAATTAAAATATCGAATTATCAGTTCGCTGAAAACTGCGATGATGTCTTACTCGGTTGAGTCGATGATTCAACCTTAGATATTCAGAGAAGCGGGTCTTTTTTTCTTTTTTGAATTAAGGATTTTTTTATATATATTGATATTAGTATAATGATCTATGGATTGCAAGAAACCTATTTTCCATTTTATTCTTCTTGCGCAAAAGCTTTTGATTCGCTTATTTATCATTGAGACTAATAACTGGGACTTGTTTATGATAATTCAATGTTTACATTTTGATGGGAACCGATATCTCTGCAATCTTATCTTTATCATATAATCAGCCTGCAACCCAACGTTGGTAGCTTTATATGTTCTTATTTTTATGGCTAACCTTTTAACTTGACTAGCATACTTTACTTTAGTTTTAATAGGCTTGGAAATTTTGAAATGGTCGGCCTAAATATGCTTTTAGTTTATTTTCTGACAAACTGATCTTATGGGTACTGCCTTTTGAGGTGCTTCATTTCTTGACACTACGATTTTGTAATCGGTGACAGTAATATGAAAACTGAATAATACTATGTTATTGCAGTACACGTGTTTATAACTTTATTTTTTATTTTTTTTTTTTTTTGTATTGTTGGATGCTCCTCTGCCACTGTCACTCAAGTTCTTTACATAATACAGAATTGTATTTACACAAATACAAACCATTGGCCTTTATTAGGAGAATGACTTGGGCGAGGCTGGAAAGCCGTTTGACTTTTTAAGGTCATAGTAGTTGCTGGTGGGTGGAGAGTAAGTCAGCTCACCGGACAGTTATCAAAGTTCTCACTTTGCTTTATGCTACAAGCTAGTTCAAAAGTACTTCTTGCTGTCTCGCCCTGTGGTTTTAATTTTTTTTTTTCCTTCATAGAGTAATAAATGTGCTGCCAGATCGTTATGTACGGGGATTATAATAATGAAAGAAGAAAAGGCTATGCAGCTGTTTTGCAGATAAATCGTAAATGTTGACAGCTTCCGATGCAAACATGACGTTACCTACAACATCCCTGTTCCTGCTGGGGAGCATAACTGCCACTCCCTCGCTGATGTAGCTATACGACCCTTGAGGAGGCTAACTTCAAAATCCTAGCCCTTCTCTGCTCCATCTATGCTAGATTTTTCACGCTGCAACTTCCAGAAGAAGAACAAGTAGAAGACATCTATCATCGAGGAATGCAAAGAAGAATGAACAGTAGGATTCGTGTATGTGTGGACTGATATCTTCCAACTTGTGCGTGGGCTGAGCAGTGCAGCACTTAGAACTAACCCGTTATGGAGTTGGAGAGGTGTCTTGGTACTCGGTACTGGTGTTCACGCTTTTGTTAAATGTCATCTGTCTCATAACGAAACTAGCATGCTCACTGTTGGTTAAGACAAGTGTTTCTCTCTCTCTCTCTCTCTCTCTCTCTCTCTCTCTCTCTCTCTCTCTCTCTCTCTTGTGTTGGGGCGAAGAGCAGATTGTGCTGAAAACTATCCCACATTGGAAAGAAGGTTCAGCACACACTACGCCGGACACAAGGGGAGCCCGATCTTCAAGTGGTTGTTTCTTCTTCTTGTCAGAGTTATGATCCAGTTCCATGGCCTGTCCAGTGGGAATACTGTAGGAAGAAAGAGGATCCTGCTTTGGTTTATTAAAAAAATCTTCTCCCCTCCTTAGGGGGTCGGGAGGAGTCGCGATTCCTAACAGGCTCCAGCAAAATTGGAGAATCTCAAATGATTCTACTTTTAGGAAGATCCTTGCACTCATTCATGAGTACAATGACAGGGAAGCCACGGTGACTCGTGTAAAAAAGAGGGATTATATCCAATGATTGGTGGTTTGGGGCTCCTCAAGGGCTGAAGTCTACCCTTGAGTTGCTATGGCAGGAACTTGCTCACAGAGTCCTTAGGATAGGTTTTCCCTGATATCTAATATACAAAATTCTCTACCCTCTAGTAACTCTAGTTGATTGAACAAGATCCTGCACTCTCAGCAATGATGCTTATGTGCCAGTGTATGGAGACCCTTCTCTTCTACCCATTTATAAAGCGGTGACCAAACTGACAGCTGGGACCCTTGGTGACAGAAACATACACGGGAGCACTTCATACTCAGCCCTTGAGTCTTTTGCCATGGAAGTCGCTTCTATGTCTAGCCTCCCAGCAACATCTCGGATGGACCACTGGTCAGGTGTAGTCACTTATTTTACCATGATGCAAGGCTGTAGCCATCATGGCCCATTAGTCGGCAATCCAGTTGGTAAACCGGGTCATGGAGAGTACGGATGCTGTCGTCTCGTTTCGCTAGGCAGGTAGGGTATGAGGAGGTTCTATCCCTAATGAACACTGTCGGAAACTGCCTCCTTTTATCTCGGAAAGAAATGACGGTCGCAAGAGGAGGAGGAAGGCGTGCCAGGACTCTTTCATTGAAAGTTACATTTTAAGAGGCAAGGTACTTCAATGGCTATGACACTGCAGAGGTGAGAGTCATGGAGAACAGGCTCGAATTCATCTGGTACAGTTCTTAGGACTCTTACAGTCAACTTTTTCGGATATAGAATGGTCATTCATCTCTCATCGTTGGACAGGTATTATGTCAAGATGGACCCAGCAAACGGTGTATGGTCTATCAGCAAAAAACACTCAAACCAGGATCTGTACCTTTGGATACTCATCCATCAGTCCTACAAAAAGTCCCTCTGGTTTTTCCTTGGGAGGGCAGTGTATCAGTTTAGAGCACTGTGCTTTGTAGTGTCTACTGTTTCCATGTATTCATACAAGTGTTTGCACTGGTTTCTGATTGGGTATACGAATGGATTTTGCCCGCTGAGATATCTCAACAAGTGGTTGATTCTAATCTGCACTAGGAGAGTGTTCCTCCAGGATCGAGACAGAGTTCTGTCTTATTGCCACGATTTGAGGATTGTGGTCAATTGGGTGAAGTTCAATTGCGCATCCACACAGGGTATGGAGTACCTGGATATGCCAATAGTGAAAGCAACAATGAAACTCTTCCCATTGGATGATCATATCAGCAAACTCATGGAAGTAGCACTACCGTTTCTGCACCAAGAAGTACTTTCATATCGTACTTTTTATATCATCGTAGAAGCTTGTTCATGTGCATCTCCACCAGTGATTGCTCATGCGGTTTCTGAGCTGTCCCTAGTCGGTAACCAGCGATCCCCTCATCTAGTTCCAATTGAACTAGAAATATGGGAAGATCTATTCTTGTGACTGATTGACAAAAAACTCATCTGGAGAACTTCTCATCTCCAGAAATGCTGCTGTTCATAGTTGCATCTAAGGAGGAATTGGGTGAGCTCCTGAGGATCCAGTCAGTATTGGTGATATGATCATCAGATTAAAAGCACTTGCATATCAACGTACTGGTAATTGAGCAATGTTGCCCACACTACATATTTTAATATGGCACTTGGTAGTGCTGATGAGCAACACTACTACAGTCTTGTCTTAAGTCAACAATATAAGAGCCATTGTTTTGCAGACCATTTGTGAATTGCCAAAACAGGATCATACTTTAGAAGACAACAACATAGTAAAGCTGTCATAGGTTCCTTCCAGAGAAGAGGAATGTTCTAGCAAGTACGCTAAGTCGTCACAACACTGTATGGTAAGAAGTGGTCCCTGATTCTTTGTGTGGTGATAAAATTTTATAGCTGTTAGGAATCATCATCAGTTGATCTGCTCTCCACTTGATTGACAAGAAACTTTCAGGGTGCATTCCTACACCCCTGGGGAAATCTAGACTCGTATGCCATTCTGCCCTTCTACCTGATTCAACGATTACACAACACAAGGTTGATGACATTAGGTTTAGGGTGATCCTGATGGCTCGTAATTGGCCACATGCCAAATGGTATGGAGAAAAGCTGATTTGCTCATCTACCTCCATCGTGTAAACCGAATAGTCTCTTAGGTGAAAGGTTGTCATTCGACTTTGAACCAGGTTTTCCGACTTGCAGGCATAGACCTCTCCTCTTTACTGGAATTGTCTAGGCTCATGTGGAGCTATGTACTATTTTGCCATCCTCGGGAATTTGAGCAACAAAAGGGAATGTTCTTAAAGGTCTCAGGTCTCTCAAGTAAGCCTGCACAAGCCTTTTAAACAGGATCCAATCCTTAAGACTTTCTTTCATTTTACTAGCCTTAGCCTCGGTGAAGCAAGTAAGGAAACATCATGGCTTCTTTAGTGTCACAAGTCATTTGGAAGGATAGAAGAAGTTGTTCTTTTCCTTGATTCAAGAGTTTGTGATCAAAACCGAGAATCCAGCCGTTCACACTTTCTTGAGAGCTTTGGGGATTAGGTTCACTTCAGTTACAGTACGAAAGTGATGCTTTGTTCTTCCTTGAAATATTGGTTTTCCACATTCTATTTGGGTGACTCGTCCCTCTTTGATTATTCGACCTACTGTTCTTTCAGGATTATTTGTGGCTTAATACGTGCAGATACCTTATTATTATAATAGTTACTTGCTAAGCTACAACCGTAGTTGGAAAAGCAGGATGCTATAAGCCCAAGGACTCCAACAGGGAAAATAGTGCAATGAGGAAAGGAAATAAACAAATTACAAGAGAGGTAATTAGCAATTAAATAAAACTGTAACAATAAGATAAATATCATATATAAAAATTTCAAAACAAGAGGAAAAGAAATAAGATGGAATAACTCTACCCCAAGACAATGGAAGGCCATGGTACATAGGCTATAGCACTACCCAAGACTAGAGAACAATGGTTTTATTTTGGATTGTCCTTCTACTAGAAGAGCTGCTAACCATATCTAAAGTCTCTTGTACCCTTACCAAGAGGAAAGTAGCCACTGAACAGCTACAGTGCAGTAGTTAAGCCGTTGAGCAAAAATAATTGTTTGTTCATCTCAGTGTTGTCAGGTGTATGAGGACATAGAATGTGGAAAGAATAGGCCAGACTATTCGGTGTATGTGTAGGCAAAGGAAAATGAGTCGTAACCAGAGAAAGGAGGGGATCCAATGTGGTGATGCGTGGCCAGTCAAAGGACTTTATAACTCTCCATGGTTACATCAGTAAAAGAGCCGCTGTTCATCTTCTCCTTTGTGAAATACTTGTACACAATGTTTACTTTTTCCTGGAATCAGGACGGAATCACGAGTTGGAGAAGTTAACATCTTTTATGTTTGATAGCTTATGCACTCTCAATCGCTGCATTTCATACTTCAAGATCAACAGTTCAGGGGATTAGATATGAATCACTGATCTTTGCTTGATAAATTTACCATTGTGACCTTCAAGATGTACTGGTTAATCAGATTTCAAACTTGCCTTCTGCCAGAGTCCTAGGATAAAACTTGCAAATAACCTGGGATTATATTTAAAGAAAAAAAAATAAAAATAAATAAATAAATAAATTAGTTAGTTCCAATTATCATTATAATAATGAAAACCCCAGCTTATGAAATAGCTGATGAAATATATTTGATCAGCAAAAAAGAGAGAGAGAGAGAGAGAGAGAGAGAGAGAGAGAGAGAGAGAGAGAGAGAGAGAGAGAGAGAGAGAGAGAGTCCGGATTCTGTGAGATTAGTCAAAAAGAACATCTGTCACAAAGCGGCTACTCTGTATCAGTTTCACTCGGTTTGGATGGGTTGTGTCTAATTACAGCGTTCATTACCTTAAAATGTTAAATTGTTTTGACACGCAATACAGTGGATCAGGAATCGTCTCAGCTACCACGACAGATTGGTTTTACTTTAATAGATTTATTTTCCTTAACTTTTTCACATTTCTGAGGCCATCGGTGTTTGAAATTTTAACTTTGATCCAATAGTAAGATTATTTGCTTTAGGGTCAGGAACTTGGGTAAATCCGCTGAGTCAACAGCGAAATTCCCAATGTATTCCAATTCAGGAATTTTTGATTCATGTTCTCCTATTGTACAGTTCCTCTTGTGTAGCTCTTCCTCCATTTTTGAGATTTCTATCTCCATATCTTTGTTTATTTTCATTGGAATTTTACCTTCATTGACACACTCAGGACAGAGCCATTACATTTTCTCTCTATTTGTATCACTGGCGTTTTTAACTATGCTTATGGTAGTAACTCACAATATTTGCATCCTGTCCAATTTTTGCCATTTCCCTTTGGAGATCCATGCGATGGTCAATTTTCCGTCATGATGTAGTTTTATTTCTGCTTGTGTTCTCCATAAGAGAATTTCTATTTTGTACAGCAAACACCTTCAGGAGAAGAAGGGATGAGAAACTAATATGAAACTAAAGGAATGTACATCCTGTTTTGATTTAAACCTGGTTAACTACCTTCTCGTATTAAACCTCCCATGATATAATTTCGGAAGGTCATTGCTTGTTTATTTGGGCATGAGTTATTACTGGTAGAGTCTCAAATGAAGTAGCATTTCGCCTATATATATTTTTACTGGAAGCTGAAAAGGATGTAAGAAGGTGTAGCTTTACATCTGGTGTGTGTGCAAAACAAAATACAGCTTCAATAATTCCTGCCATGTTCTTAACCACCTTGAAAAATTCAAAGTCTGTCATATCTATCACATTATACTTCTTTGAAACAAATTATGGGAAAGTGATGGTGATTCTATTCACAGTATAGTAGAAAGAGCTATTAAAAATTCAGGGAGTATTACTGTTCCTTCTCAACTTAGCATGATCATAAAAAGGCAAGGAATGTTCCATGACATTTCAAAGGTATGGCAGGTCAACTATCGGACATACTTGATTGAAAAACTCTGCCACAGCACAGAGATATTTTGAAAGCTTGTATTCTGCTAAAGGTCATCTTGTTGACTGGATGAAGTTCATGCAACTTACAGTTGTGAAAGATGAACCACAAAAAAATTTACTTCAAGACCTCGCATGTACCTCATTAATTCCAGACCCCTTTCGATTTGAGGTAATCGCCGATCCTCTGATATCTCTATCAAGCCAAGGCTCATGAGTCAGAGTTCTGGCGATACTCCTGTCATCAAGCCCCACGATCTTGTAGATTTCTATTGCCAGCTGCCAAAATAATTTGCTGTTGTATATTATACTTCAATCTTTTAAATCTATACATAGTCTAAAAAATCTTATTGATGCTGTGTATTCATCTTTTTAACCACTTAATGAATGTACTTTGAATATGCTTCCTCAAGAAGTAATATTTTTCTAAACTGTAAAATTAATTTTATTCAATATTGTAAATAGTTACAAAGTATTACACAGATAATGATACCCTTTAGTTGTAGACTTCATAATTATGTATTTATATAATACAGTATTATATGACATTAACTGTTTAATGTATCCTTAATTATAGTTTGCTTCTGAAAATCTTTAAACGCATTTTCTGGAAAATGGTGATTTTGCATATATAAAACTTTGCCAAAAGGGACGATTTTTTTATGAATTGTGTAGCAGGGGCCAAGTTCACAACTGAACGGGTAGGGAGGAGGAGAGTTGACATACTCTGTTGAGAGGGAGTACCCGAAGAGGTGCACTCTGAAACTACAATATCCAACAAGTTGCTGAACCATCGGTTGTAGTTAAGGAAGGGGAATGGGGTGGGATGGGTTGAATCTGTGTGGCCGGGGCATATGTATCTACATTAGTACTATATTAAAACAAACTGTAACGTAGAAGTAATGACAGTGTTTTGTTAATGACAATGCAAAGCGGAAATAAAATTTCCATTGGTATTTTGCTTGGATCCTTCTTTAAGAAAAATGTTGAGGGATTTCCACTTCTATCATGGACACTGTAGCTTTTACGATTTTATGGTTTTGCCAGGATTTTCCAAATAAAGACAATTAGACTACGCCAAGGACGAACGTTTATTATTTTTTATTGTTATTACAGATGGCACCGATTCCATTTTGATAAAGAGCGCTACGGTGCTTTAACAACACTTGACCAAGTTCATCCGGTGATGACATTTCGGTACGGCATTGTAGTATCTTTAATGACATTTATTCTTAGTCGGTTCAGGCTTATGAAGGGGAAACACCCAAACCCGTCAAAGCTAAGCCCGTAGCTGTAACAATGTATTACACAGTGCATTCTTCGTAACTGCCACATTTATTCTACTCTGATAATTAGTAACGATTAGACATGTCCTTTCTGATAAAATAATGATTTGCTTTTTCTTTGGCAGCTATTTGATTGGCTTATATGGATATTTGATTTATTTGCATTCTTGAAAGTAAGTATTCATTTTCAGTTGAAAATATATTAAGCATAACAAACGGTTACATAGAAAGTCGACTGAGAGTTACAAATCAATATGTAATTATTACTGAGTTTTGTTATTATACCCTAGATATCTTCAGAAAATAAAAACTTTAATGGTTGCCATGACGATGGCCGTATTTTTTCACCATAAAACATCTGTAGCTGGAGGTATGTATAGAACAGTATTCTGTATTCTTTCCGTTTCCTGTACCTTAAACAACTATATGTATTGGGATCAGTTTATTTTATACCCTGCAGTAAAATGCATCCTATATAGTGCTTAGGAAAATGTGAGCAAAGAAAGGGAAAATTGATTATGACTAATACATGTACGAGAAACTGTAGCCTATATATCACTTTTTACGACCCCTTTAGGTCACTTGAGTGTAGTTGGCTTTTTTCTTTGTAGTCTTACGATGAGAATTGAGAGTATATTGTCAAGATTTGTTTCTTGTTTATTAATGCTTAAACTGTTGTTATTTTAACATGTATACTTGAATATCTTTAAAGCAGCACAAAGGTTAAGCTGTGTATGTGTGTACATTGGTTAATGGTCATTTTATGTGAATTAATATTGGTTTTGAAATATGCAAAGGGAAGCAAATTATGGGTTCATCGTGATTTTTATTTTGCTCTTTTGACATATTCATTTGCGTATGTTTTATTACTTTAATTCAAGGAGATAAAGAATAGAAATTATCACAGTAATATCATAAATATTGCTGACTTTGTGTTTAATGGAAATTATGAAATATGAGGAAGAACACAGCAGAAAATAATTGTGTATTCTTTCCTCTTTTAGTAGGTTGGCTTTACCTAACTACTGCGAATGAAGTTTCTTAACTTCCTGTTTAGTAATTCAATATTTATTCTAATTCAATATTTATTCGCAATAAGAAGAATATGTACAATGTCTACAAAATTTGATTCTGCCACTTTTGACACATTCATGCATTGTCACGTGGTTAGAGAAGAGTACAGCTCCAACAACTATCTTCATGTGCCTGTAGTGTCTCGAGATTATTTACATGCAGTCTATATGAGGAACAAATATTTTGGTATATTTCTTGCTGTAGAAAATCATACCTAGAGTGGTTTATCATTGCTAATGAGAATAAGAATTCTCATGTTCCTTTTTCGCCAGATGTCTTGATTAGGCGTGGTGACATTACGCATTCTTGTATTACTCTTCGTTTTATTTCTCTCGATGTTAACTGCAGCTTCCTGACTCCAGTAAAGGATGGTAATTAGCCGTAAGTCATTTCTGTTGATATTGAATGCTTAAAATCTTTTATAAGTTGCGAGTGTCCAACTTCATCAATGCTTTATCCTCATCTATCAAATACATGAAGATATCTTTCTGTACCTCGAATGCCCTCTCTGTAAACATGCGTTCGTTAAATATTACATTTCATGTACCTCTCTTCTTCTGTAAATCCATACTGTTCTTCTGTAACTTATTGTTGTACTAAATAGTATTTTGTTGTTATGCGCATTATGCTGAATGGTCCTTTATAGATTGCACTCTACAGCTATTGATTTTCAGGGGATGGCAATGAAAATGGATTTGTAACCCTGCTTTTGAATGTACCCTGCATTGTATATTTTGTTTGCCAATTCTACCTTTTTTTTCACACTCCAAAAGTCCCACTTGCCAGTATTATTTCTATTTTTACCCTATCATGGCCAGGGTTTTTGTTTGCCTTCAACATTTTTTTTACACCTACTATTTCCTCTCATTAATTCTGGATCATTCATTGGTATATGCAACCTAGGTCTATCACCTCTGTCATCGTCAAAAAGATCCTTCACATATTCTTCCCAACGTTTAAGAACATCCTTTATCTTTATCATCAATACCCATTCTTAATTGCCTTTAGACTCTTGGATCTAATATTCTAAACAAAGTGTATTCGAAGAATTGTGCTTAGCATTTTTATGATGTTAATACTTCCATAGAAAATATAGTAATTCAACGAGTTCTGTTCGAAGTTCAAACTTTTCAGAGTAAAAATCCATATTTTGAAATATTAGAATTTCTTTAGTACATCTATAATGTTTATTTCAAGAATTTCAAAAATATAGTAAATGCCTCTTGACACATGATGAGTGATGTAATCAAGAAATAAAAACAAGGATAGTAATAGCAAAAAATGCATTCAACAGGATGAAAACTCTTATTGACAATGTTGACAAACAACAAGATCAGAGACGTGGACACTGAGCAAGAACATGAAAAAGTCTGAGGCCAACAAAAACGTAGTTATAAATTATAAGGGGGGGTATTGGTGATAAAGATAGAGGATATTCTCAACCTTTGGGAAGAATATATTAAGGATCTATATGGAGAAATCATGCTGAGAATTATATCAGGAATGAAAGGAATAAGATTTGGAGAAAATATAAATATTAGATTTGCAGATGATATTGTGATAATACCTGACTCAGAAACTGCAAACACTTCTTGATACGGTAAAAAGCGAAACTGAGAACATGGGACTAAAAATCAACATAAAGAAACCAAATATGGTAGTAGCATCAAAAACTGGAACCTTGAGATTGCAACATTATAATGGACTGAGCAACATTTAAAACAAACAAGTACCTTTGTATATCTAGGTAGTATGATAACACATGATGCAAGATGTAATCAAGAAATGAAATAAAAGAATACTAATAGCAAAAAATGCATTCAATAGTATGAAAAAACTATTGACAAACAACGGGAAAGAGATTCAGACCAGAGCTAGAACTCTGAAAACTTATGTATGGTCCACACTTGCTTATGGCTCAGAGACATGGACATTGAACAAGAACTTGTAAAAGTGAAATGTATTCACCTGAATTATGGTTTTACAGAAGAATGTCGAAGGTTTTATGGACTAAGAGAGCACCAAATAAGGAGGTATTGAGAAGAGTGAATCAAAAGATTACTTCCAACAGTTTTAACGAGGCAGATGGAATTTCTGGGATAAGTAATAAGAAGAGAAAAGTTCGAACTTTTGTGCCTTACGGGAAAGATGGAGGGGAGAAGAGTAAGAGGACGGCAAAGGATTAAGTTTTTGAACAGGTTTTTGGAAGATGTAAATGAGAATGTAACAGTTGGACAGTTTATACAGAGCTAGATTCAGGACCAGGTGGAGGCAATTAACAGCCCACGTCGAGGACAAGGAAGCTTGATAGATAGATAGCCTTGCAAAGCACATTTTCCATGGGTTAACATTTGTCTTCATGTTTGTTTGACACTTATCCCCCTACCTTGGTTGCAGCCTGTGGAGAAGGGTATACGTAATCAGAGCTATGACATTCGGGCTCAGCATAGCTCTGAGGGTTTTCACGGAGTTTACTGACGTAGTCATATAACAACTGCGGTAGACAGGTTTTTAAGTAGAGGCGTACCTGGTTGACTGGCTGGTGTGAATTCCCTTGGTACAGGGTGCTCAGAAGCAGCCAATTGAGTTTTTAATTACTATAGTCCCTTGGACTTCAGATCAACCTTAAGTAATCAGAACTCACTCCAGCTCAGGACTTCCCGGGGTTGGAGATTTGTTGTGACTTTAGGTCTCACTACCGTTCTATTCTTCCCTCAGGGTAGAGGAAATACAGATGTCAGTCAATTTCCTGATCTAGTTGGGGATGATCACCAGGCGATGCTCAGAGGAGGTTCGATGATCTTTACGATTCATGAATTTTGTCCTCAATGTACGACTCAAAGATGCAAACTGAGTTTAGGGAAGGAGAGCCTCCAATGCTCTTCCTGACCCTCAGAAGAAGACCCCGGTTTTACTGCGGAAGCAACTTAGACCGTGGTCTACTGCCATAAGTCTTTCACAGATGTTATTGTTGCTCTTCCCCTCTCAAGTAGTGACACTTTGATTGGATTACTCGTTGGGAGGTTGGGTGGGTAATAACCCACCCAAGAAAGTGCAAAACTGTTGGTCTCATAAATTTTAACAATACCACATCAATATTCTGGAGTCCATGGCAGTCTTCTTGTCCCTCATGAACTTATTTTGGAAGGAGAACATTCATATCCACTTACACCTTGTTAACAGAGTTATAGTCTATTGATTCATCAGACAAGAATCGAGGTCTCCTCATTTGAAACACGTAATGATAATCGTCTTTACGTTGGATCAGAAGAAAGGTTGGCATTTGTCAAAGTCTCTCCTTCTGTGAGATCAAATCTCTGGCCTTCAAGTGGATCTGTATGCAATGAGCTCCAGCATGATATTTGCCTGCTAGGTAGCACCTAAAGTGGTTCAAGCAGCAGTGGGCATGGACATTAAAGTTTGTCAATGTCCTTGGATGGAAGTCGTTGGACGACTATTTGCCTGTTTTCACTGTTTAATCTCCTTGTGAAGGTTTTGGACAGGCATAGATTTTTCAAGGGATGGCGGCTCTGGTGGCTCCTTGGTAGCCAATGAGCAACTGGTCACGGATTTGAATCCCAACTTGTGCCGTGACCGACTCGATTCTGTCTTAGGGTGGACAGCAAGGGATTGTTATGCTTCCTCTTGGAGATCGCACAATCCTCATCTCATGTTTGATTTCACTCTATTCGTCTAGCATCATGGACCAAATGGGTCAAATATGTCAAAGACATAAATCCAGAGTTGTTTTTTTTAACTTTCAAGCGTACTTTGCATGTTTAAGGTCTAGCCGCCTCCACAATTTCGTTGTACACTTCTGCCCTCACTAGATCTATACTACACGCCTTTGATGTCGAATTTTACTCGAATCTCTTCAACAAAGTTCCGAAGGTTTGTGCTAGGCTGTGGCTGCTTGCTCTACTGAAACCTATCTCTTGGTCGTTGGACAAAGTTTTGTGATTCACTTCGGACATAGGCAATCAAAAGGCTTCTAAACCAGTTATGAAATAAGATTGATTACTTTATATGAAGAGCGGACCCGGCTTGTAAGACTTTGGGTCTCGGTCCTAAAGTCGTGGCTTCCTTCTAGAACTTTTTCCAGTATATGTCTATTGAGGGACTGCAGACATATACACTCGAGTTTTCTTCAGGCATTAAATGAAGGAATTGGAGGAGACACGTCATTATGTGGTGGTCGAGGGGGTGTTATCAACCCTGCGACGATGACGTAGCCCACAATGCGTCCTAGGGCACTCCTCCAGCTCGTTTATAGCAATGAGTAAACAAGTTTTTGCTTCAGGGAAAAAGGAAAAATGCACTTCATTATTTCCTTTTCAGGTTCCCAGGCGTCTTAACGATGCTTTGCGTGTTCCTTCAGTTCTACAACCTAACTGTCTAAATGTTGCTTAACCCCTTGTTTGGTACAGACGTGATCATGTGTCTCTTGATCAGGTTTACCTTGTCATAAGTTTCCATCATACTTGCCAAATACTTAGGCTTTGTCACATAGTTGGGGAGCATTTTTTATTTCGAGGTCTTTTATGCAAAGCATCCCACTGAGTATAGATAATTCTCTGGTACACTTTCATCAGGACGACATGGCTAGAGCCCAACAAAGGGATTTTGACGTAGGAAAAATCTATTTTTGGGTGAGATAGCCATGTCGTCCTGATGGCCCGCCCGTTACTTCATTTTTCTCCCACCTCTTTGCTCGTTAGAGGCTTCTATTTCACAGTAGCTCTGCTGTGATGTGGAATGAAGCAGAAGGGTTGTATGGGAGCACCGAAAGGTGATAGGATATGTAGCTGCTCCTCACTTATCCTTCCCCTTAGAGGATTAGACTGGGAAAGGTCTATTCGGGGTGCAGATATCTATGGCTATCTTAGGATACGTCCCTGATTTATACACGATATCTTCAGATAGTCATTTCGGGTGTTAGAACCCCGTGAAACCTGACGGTAATTCTCTTATAATATCATAATATCAATCCGCAGAAATATTATACAGTAGGAAGCAGCCGGAGGGAACTTCCATCAGGACGGCATGGCTATCTCACCCAAAAATAGATTTTTCCTACGCCAAAATCCCTTTTTTGATGCGCTTTGTGAAGTGCAGACATGTCTCACTCCCCATTAACAAACCAAAATAAAATTTCCTTGAACTGACCCAAAGCTAAAACTTTAATTTCTTTTTCTTTCCAGGTGTGAGTACCCGTGAGAATCTGAATTATGTGGGTTTATGCCGGCTAAGGAGACCGATCCTCACATTCTGTCATGTGTGCCAAGGTCATTCGTGCTTGCTGGAGTCTTCTTGTGCCAAGTGTACTGTAGGAAGTGGTCGCCCTCCCAGTGATTAAGGTTTGGTAAAAGCCGGAAAAAGAAGGCTTAGAAAGATTCTTCCTCCTCAAGGTCAACCATTAAGTAAAGAAGTCTTGCTCTCTTTCTCCTATTGTTCGATCTCACCATTACGAATCTGATTGATCAGGTTCCCCAGGGAGTCGGTCTTGTATTAGCGGCGCACAGGTAACTCTGGGACAACCTTGGGTGTCAGGACTCTCCACTGCTTCCCCTAAAGATTCGGCACCGGACACCGCCGTAGGGAAGTCTCTGTCAGATGAAGCAGTTTCTGTTGTGGCCTTCCTTGGGGCTGATGGGTCGTCTGTTGAAGGAAAATCTACAAGAAGTCTTGCTATTGGGGGTGAGTGCAGACTTAAACGCAGAGGCTTCCTCTCCCATTCACCCCGACGTTCACCCTGCTCAGGCGGGTGGGTGTGAGCACCAGAGGACAAGCACTTGGAGTTTGCTTGATAGGAGGAGGAACGATGTAAACAGCCCAGAGGTCCGCATCCAGGTGTAGGACAGTCCACCCTTCTGAGAGAAGACAACCATCCACCCCCTCCTGCTCGTCCATCCCCTCATATGCGATGAGGTGCTTCACCAGAAAGGAAAGGGGTTGATCATCCCTCCCTTCTGTGGGAGAGACACTAGGCCAGACCCTGCCAGGACTGCGCCTTAGGTTTCTGGTATGCAAGAAGTAGTACCCGCCTCGCTGCCAGCACATGGGCGCCTAGCGCTCTGTCCTCCCTCACCCTTAGGGGTAAATAAAACACTCTTTTCTCCATCAGGAAACTTGGCAAACAGGAGAGCTCTTCTCCTGGACACTTTCGTAAGGGAGTACACAGACCAGTATCTTGCGAAAAAGGCATGCGCATAATTGCGCACTTTCCCTTTTGCAAGAAGGGGAGGAAAGCTTATTCACTAAGTCAGATAGGTGCACTACCCCATACAGACGCGATGCTCTTGGTCGCGAATTTCAGAACGTGCACTCTTGGAACACTGATTCGAAGGTGAAGGAGAAGGCGAGTTTACCATTGCATAGTGTGCACAATCCTCAGGTAGGAGAGTGCCCGTACAAGAAATGCGATCAGGTAGAATTTGTTTCTAGAAAGAGTTGAGAATGATGGGCCGACCAGCTTGATTTATAAACTCTCACCTTTCAAATGCACATAAGTCGATTTTAGCCTACTGGTCAGAAATGACCAGAGCACTCATACTAGCAAGCGTTCTCAATCCTCTCATCACCAGCGCGCACAGGTAGTTTTCACCTATCTGATCAGGTGCTGAGCTAAGATCATGAGGTGAGGTTTTCAAACCTTCTCCCATTCCCAGGCACACCACCTAGGTAACAGAACCGGCTGCTGGACGCTTTCCCAGGAATCTTCTTCTCGAGAGACACTGCGAGGTTTAAAGATTTAGTGCAGGAAGTGAGGCAAGCAGTTGGGGTTGCAGCCAACCCTTCCCATAAGGCTTCTTCTCCTAGGATTCCCGGCATCCCGTTGGAATCCTCACAAGGGAGTAAAACCCCTGCGGACAATAGGTGCTCTAGCCTAGCTAGGCAACCTCCACCTCCGAATCCTCCCAGGTCTTCGAGGTATGAGGATTATCTCAAGACTATGATCCGAGTAGTCGTGGCCCTTTCTGGGAGAGAATTGCCATAATTCTGATTATGACTCCGAAGAGGGGAAAAAACCATGAGGCAATCACTTCCCTGCTGGGGGATATGATCCACCCGTGGATGAGTAGGGGATCTAGGATTCTTAAGTAAATCTCCTTGACAGAAAACTATAGACTCTTGGTTATAGAAGTATGCCGGGGCAAACCCTCCACTTCGACAGCGGAGGTTACTCCTCCCCCTAACACTTCTGAGGATGCAAGACCTCCAGAAGCAGCAGAAGGGGGAGAATTTCTCTTTGTTAGACGACTATGATGTTCATCCTAGATAGAGGAAAGACACGAAGACTTTTCCTAAGAACTGGTGTTATATAGATGAATGTCAGTCTCCAAGGAAAAGCCTTTTGGGTCAGTTCGCTACCGCAAGACCCGAACGTAGCGGACTGTCATCTAGGGCACACACTACTACTTTGACAAAAGGCTAGGACGACTACTTCGACCCTCCCCAGGTGGCTATGAGTGCCATCAGAGGAGAAAAACCATTTGCATTATTCTGCAGGTGCTTGCTTGCCTGAGGAGGGCAAACAACCTTGTAGAACCAGAACAAGTCCCAGCTGAAGGGAAAGACAGGCACTGTATCAATTTTCAGATGTTCCAAGGGCCACTAGGACCAAGGTAGCCTTGCCTTGGTCAAGGGATTCAAATTAGTGATGAAGAGAGCCTATTCATAAGAAGCAGGCACGTCTAGGTGTTTCAGAGTGGTGGACTCCTTTAGACTACTTCCTCTCCCGTTCGTACATCAGAGGAAGTAAGATGAAGTGGTGGAAGAATTCTTCTCCCCTTCCACTTGATCCAGCTGTAGTTTCATGGACTCAAGGCACCACTTTGGCCAAACTGATGACTTTGCCTGTTTGGTTCTCTATGGCTGACGCTGCCCACATAGAACTGCTTATATCGCTACCGCTTGCCTCTGTCATTCATAAGTGGCCTTTAAACCTTTAAGTGTTGCTTGGACTCCGTTTCATGGATGGATTATTTGTTGTGCACAGCCTGATACCTTGTTAAGAACGAGGATTTCTCCACACCCAAGAAGAGGGAGGCACTGTTTACTTTTCTACTGTCAGGTGCTAGGCCCAGTAGTTTTTTGATAAAAACATGGTCAACCAATGGGTCAACTGGGTTCCGAGACGGTGAGATGCCACCGTCTCAAAATTCATGAAGCAGGTGGCGAGGAGAGAAGCGTTGGAATTTTGTAATGCCGCGATGGACGGCCCTTCCCTGTTTAACAGAGATGACATCGAGGCAGTTGCTGAGAGGTGGAGAAAAGTGAGTTGGGACTCTCTTCTCCAGCAGGTGGTTACCTCTCACACGTATCTCTTGACACCTCTGCTGCAGAGACAGTCACCAACTATGACTCAGAACCAGAAAAAAAGGTTCAACTAAGAAGGCAGTCTAAGTCAGGAATGCAGGTGATCTTTTAGACCCACAGGGGGTGGAAAGAGCAAAGGAAATAAGAAATCCCTGCAAGGACATTGATGCTAGGTAGGGAAATCCATGGCCTATCCACCGGTACCGGTGGGGGGATGCCTAAAGTTCAGATGGCAGAGGTGGATGCATTGCAGAGCAGTTACTTGGTCAATTTCCATTTTTAAGGAAGGGTTACACCATCGTTTTCATCAACTCCCCCCCCCTCCTCTAACCCTCTTACCAACGAGGACAGAGTCCTATGCGAAGGGATCTGGGAAGGATCAGTCCCTCCTGTCCGAAACCCGGACCATGCTAGAAAAGAATGCTCTCCAGGAGGTCCCGGAAGGGTCTCCAGACTTCTACAATTACTTATTTATCATTGAAAAGGTGTCTGGACGCTGGAGACCAGTCATAGACCTATCATCCTTGAATGGCTTTGTCATGCAGATTCCTTTCAAGATGGAGAGGGCACAAGCAATTAGACACTGTCAAATCTCATGACTTCATGATACTATTCGATCTCAAGGATGTATACTTCCAGATCCCTGTACCTCCTTCTTTGAGGAAGTACCTATGACTCATAGGAGCAGGACAGATGTACCCATTCAAAGTGCTGCATTTCGGCCTATCTGCGGCACCGCAGGTGTTCACAAGGTTATTTGCTCCAGTGTCCACCAAGGCACACAAGAATGCCATTCATCTCCTTTGTTACCTAGATGATTGGATGATTCTGGAAGACTCGAGGGAGTTTCTTCTCTTCCAACGAGACCCGCTTCTCAAATTTTTCCAAGGTCTGGGGATTTTTATAAATTGGGAGAAGTCCCATCTGCAACTTTTCCAAGACATGGTATATTTAGTTATGAGAATCAGGATCACGTTAGACAAGATCTTTCCATCCAAGGATCAGATAATGAGGCTAAGATAGATAGCCAAAAGCTTCCTCTTGTAGGATAAATTGCTAGCACATCAGGGGCAAAGGCTGCTGGGGCACCTAACATCTCTCAAGAAGTTAGTACCTCTCACTTATTCCCGCATTCGGTCTCTACAGTGGCAGCTGAAGACCTATTGGTCTTGGCACAGGGACCCACCAGGCACCCTGGTGCCAGTGGGGTGCGAACAGAAGAGACACACAAGGTGTTGGGTGCCAACCTCTTCAAGGGATTGATTAGATCTCTTTCCTATCCTCGACTTGTTGCTGTTCACGTACGCATCAAGAGAATGGGGTGGCCACCTGTCGCAGTGTACGGTATCTGGTCCCTGGTCTGAATCTGAAAGGCAGTGCCACATAAACCTCCTGGAAATGAGGGCAGCCTAACTGGCCCTCAGTTACTTTCATCAGCTCCTTTCAGGGCACACTATAGTTCTGATGAGGACCATACGATAGTAGTGACAAACATTTACAAATAAGTTGGTAATTTTTCAGAACCTCAATGCCACCTAGCTGTGGAAAGCCTCAGATGGATAGAAGAAAATTAGGTAGTTTAGGTAGCCAGATTCATCCCTGGCAAGAAGTACATGCTGGCTGATAATCTGAGGAGGAGGAGGAGAAGGAGGATAGTTTCCTCTGTTGGTCTTGGAATCAATAAATGGCCAACAAAGTTTTGACTTTGTAGGGTTCGCCGACAATCGACATGTTTGCCATTCTGGCAGGGCTCTTTCCAACACCCATGGGGCAGGATGAACTAATATGCATCCTCCTGCCCATTTTGCCTAGTAAGGAGGATACTGAACAAGGTCATGGCATTGCAAGATCTAGCAATGATCCTCATAGCTCCACTGTGGCACTATGCAGAGGGGTTCTTAGACCTTTTGCATCGGCTCAAAAAGGCTCCAAGAGAGCTTCCTCCCCTTTCTGAGCTCCTCAGACAATCACACAGGAAAATATTTCCTGGAGTGGTAGCATCGCAACGTCTTCACGCCTGGAGGTTATCCAGCAACTGCTCACGAAGAAAGGCTTTTCATAACCAGTTGCGAGACTCGTGTCAGGATACCTTCAGGAGAGGACAGCTGCATTGTACCTAGCTAAGTGTTCCTTCTTTTGTGGTTGGTTTCGTGGAAGTGATATTGTTCCACTTAGTGCCTCAATATCAACAATAGCGGAATTCTTGTTATTTCTCAGAGAGTATCGCTCAGTCTTGAGCCTTGTTTATCTATGAGCTAAATGGAGTTAAAATTTTGTCCTTGACAGAATTGTCACTCCTCATACAAAATTCCAAGCATACTACAAGGATACCTGCCCCCAGTCGGAAGTCAGACCTCCTCCGTAGAACGTTGTTAAGGTCTTACATTAATTGAAAGGAGCTCCCTATGAGCCTCTTTGTCAAGCCTCTGACAAAGCCTTGACTTTAAAGACGGCATTTCTCCTAGCCCGGGCCTCTGTGAAGAGATCTGTGAGTTACATGGTCTTTCCTACATCACGACCTATTTGGCCTTTGCGACAATGCAGTATGGCACATGTTGCACAAATGTTGCCTCAGTAGAATCCCGCCTTAAGAATTTCAAGTTCTGTTTCTTAGCACATATCTATAATGCTGAAACAAAATAGGCATTATTCGCTATTCTTTCTGTTCACTGAGTAAAAATAATGATAAAAAACCATTGCCATTGTTGAAATTTTTTTTATCCGTTCCTTTTTGTCAAATGTATCCCACACCCCAAATCTTTATCGTGTAGTGCATATATACTTGTAACGACAGTTTTATTTTATAACTGCGGAGCATACCTTTTACTAATTTTTAATGTGTATGCTTTTGAATTTTGAGTTTGGTGGCTATTTCCCTGAAATATGTCTACCATCCGTACCCTTTATCTCAATCAAAACTATTCAAATTCGTATGGTATCTAGGCCCCCGAGGTCATCGTAATGCCAATTTAATGGTAGGGTTCAAGGCTGATGCTTAGCCTTTGTAACGACGTCTAAGTGACGTGGTTTTTGGTATTTTTTGAATTTTTCTCATGTATATATAATAATTTTTCATGTAAAATTGTGAATCTTTTCGACCATATTGTTGATTTTTATGCTGAAAATCGTTGAGTGGCCGTATTAGAATATTAGAATTTTCATGGCCGAAAGTTTTTTTTTTTTTTTCAGCAACTTTATGACTTTCTTGGATTAATAATAATAACAATAACAGTAACAATGATAATGATTATGATAATGATAATGATGATAATTAATAATGATAATAATGATAATAATAATAATAATAATAATAATAATAATAATAATAATAATAATAATAATGGTAATTATAATCCGTTGTGTCATTCGTAAAACAGCAAAATAAGTGGCAGCATTTCTTTACTCTCACTCAGCTTTTCACTCCTTGTAGCCATTAACTTATTAGAGAAAAATCCTTGCAGCTAATTGTTGTTCATCATGAATATAAAATGTAATTTAGTGATAAAACTATCTTAACTTCCTGGTGTGTTTTTTGGGTTCTTTTTATATTTCCAGTAAAGTATTTTACATAATCTGTAAATGAAATAGAACTCAAATACATTTGGTGAATTATTTTGAACCGTTTGTATAAAAGGCTTATTGCCTTAAACCCCTATTAGCCGGGACTGGATTTGATTTGTTTTTTGTGTTGCTTGGCATTTTTTATTTCAATATATTATTAAGATAATCTTTTCTATATTTATATTTTTGAATTCATTAATGTGATTAGACGTGCGTTCACGCCTGTCAGCGGCAAAAGGAGCTAGCTATTGCCAAAGCACTTAAACCTATGAAACTGGAAGACAGAATAACAATAGATCAGAGATCGCTCCTTCATTGATTGATGATGAAATCAATTTTGTTAAAACTAATGGCTAGAATTTTTCAATAAGGAATATATTACTGATTTCTCCCTTTTGAAAGTATAAGCAGAGCTGTCTTTGATTTCAAAGTAAAAAAAAAAAAGAAATTACCGCATGGGGCTATTGTCACTGAGGTTTAGTGGTGCATAGTAAAGGATAACCACCTTTAAGGTTCGTAAGGTCAACAGTTTTGACGTATAAATGCTGCAGGAAATAGAGACTAGGGTTTCGAGCAGATATGGATCGGTAAAATAAAATGAGAGAGAGAGAGAGAGAGAGAGAGAGAGAGAGAGAGAGAGAGAGAGAGAGAGAGAGAGAGAGAGAGAGAGAGAGAGAGAATCAGGATCTAGGCAGGCGTCAGTTACAAAAAAACAATATTTGACTTTGTGTCCTGAAATTGGAAACCTGTCGCATATGGTAGAAAATAACAGACATCATTCTTTACCTTTGAATAGAGCTTTGTATGACTTAAATAAAGGAATATTGTCCTCAATGCTTGATTCTAAATTTAGTGGAAGTGTTTTCAATTATTGTTTATTTAAACCACTAATTTTAAAAGGTTACATATTCTTTTTATAAATTATCATTATAACTACAAACACGGTAATATTCATGTTTTAAAATTTGGCCATGTTTGAAATGTAAGGAAATGATCTGGATTTCGGTTATAAATTTAAAACGTCAGCTTTTTCCATATCCGTTTTTGGTGAAGGACAGGCCAGAAGGTACAATATTGCTGGTTTACGGCATTTCCACGACAGCAGTTACTGCAGGGGGCAATTTTTCGAAGGGATAGACTAAAGGGGGTGGTGAAGGGGAGTGGTAATCAGCAAGTCACGAATGATCACTGCAAGTAA
>NC_090769.1:42072143-42074643 GCF_036898095.1 Palaemon carinicauda | reverse complement strand
TTCATCTTCTAGAAGCTTAGTTTTATCAAATCTGTGCGTTCTATATGCATTTCTCTCGGGTGCTTTCAGTTTTAATTCCAGTGTGGCAATGAGGAGCTGTTGATCACTACCAATATCGGCACGTCTATAATTTCTTATATTTCTCAGTCCTCCTCCTCTCTTCTTTAATGGCTATGAGATCTATTTGACTTTTGTAATTGGCACATGGTGAAGTCCATAGATATTTGGGGATGCCCTTGTGCTGGAAAGGGGTACCTCCAATAACAGGATTGTTTGTTGAGTAAAAATTTATCAAATGTGTCCCATTTTTATTTGCATCTTCGCCAAGACCCTCAACACCAATTACATTATCTATCCCTTGATTATTCCATCCAACTTTATCATTGAAGTCACCAATCACAATTTATCATATCTCTCTCTGGGATCCCATCTATTACACTCTAAAGTTGTTCTTCTTATTCATCTTTCCTTTCTTCATGGAAATCATTTGTTGGTGCATAGCAAACTATAATACTCTTATTGCACTGCTTTGATTTAAACTTTGCAATTAACAGTCTACTATTTACAGTTCTCCATTCTGTTAATGCCTTTTCTCTTCTTGGTGTCATTATCATTCCTACCCCTTTACTTCCAACTCCATCCGTTCTTCCCAGTTTATATATAAATATATATATTTATATATATATATATATATATATATATATATATATATATATATAAAGTATATATATATATTTGTTTATGTATGTATGTATATATATATATATATATATATATATATATATATATATATATATATATATTGCCTTGGTCTTAAGATTTCTCTATCCATCCCCTTACAACGTCTTTCAGTTTGGGCCAAGATATCCAAAGTATATTTCATAAATTCAGCCTTGGTCTTAAGAGTTTTTTTTATCCCCTTACAACGTGTTTCAGTTTGGACCAAGATATCCAAACTATATTTCATAAATTCGTTCTCCACTTGCTTTAACTTCCCAGTTTGATTCATGTTTTTAATATTCCAATTACCAATTCTAAATTTTTCCTTAGTATTTATAAACTTGGAGATTCGTTTTACAGCTTTCCAATTGAAAGTGTGATTGTATTCATTCATGTGCAGAAAAAGTGTTTCGGTAGTGAGGGAGATGAGAGGGAAGGAGGAGATGATAGTGTGGTTACTGCTTGTTGAAAAAATCTTCCTTTTCAAGAAATTCTGGGAGTTCTCTTTCTTGAACGACATTCATTATCTTTATCTGAATTACCCGATTAATATTTCCCTGAAAATTGCGTTCAGTAATGCACGCAGGCCACATTTTCCTTCAAGTAGAATTGATGTTTCTATATGCAACCATTTTCCAACCTTTATCAATCATGTATGTCTACAGGAGAGCAAGTTAGATGACAATACTCCTCGTCCTAGCGAACATATTAGCTATAGGACACCATATGATAATCAAGTAGGAAAACCTGGCGGAAGTCTTGTATACGTTCGCCGAGATGTTCCCAAAATATTTTTGGCTATTCCTAACTCTCTGCAGGCAGTGTTTGTACAAAGTGATATAGAGGGAGAATATACAATTTGCTCACTTTACTTGTCTTCAAATGACAATATCTTGTATGACAATTTAGTAGATGTGATTCAATAACTCCCTCAACCTTTTCTCCTGCTTGGATATTTGAATGGAAGACATCCTTATATCGGGTGTTGAGCTAGCAAACAGAAGGGACAACATTTATATCATCAATTGTGAAAAGTGAAGATGTGGGACTCCTTAATACAGGGGAACTCTCGGGAATTCACCTTTCAATTGTAAGCTGTAACTGCCTTCTCTATTTTGATTAGAGAACGTTAGACGAGTGGCAGACTTGTGATCATGCACCAATTATGATAAACACCAACAATAACCACTCTTGCAGAGATCCTCAACGGAACCTCGACAAGGTAGACTGGGATATATTTAATGAATTAAGTGAGATTGAACCGAATACTGACCAATTTGAAAGTGATGATGCCATAGACATACTGAATGGGACTCTTCATACAGCAGAAGTCAATTCAATTCCCAAACCCAAAGGATTATTCAAACGACGACCAGTCCCTTGTTGGTCACCGGAACTAACGAGCCTGCTCAGAGCTACAATAACATCTTTTGGCTTAATTGTAGAGACGCCATACAGAGGAAAATGTAATATACAAGAAAGGAAGAGCACAGTTCCGTTGTGCAATGAAAGTAGCTAGTCGCCAGTCTTTAATATCGTATGTTTCTTCGGTCACCACCATCTTTTATATGGAGGAAAGTAAAAAAAATAAAATAAAACATAGCATGCAAATTTACCCCCAAACCACCACCAGTGTTGGAGGTGAATGATCAGTATGTGTCTGGAGTACCTGTGATTAGCAATGCATTAGCTGAGCATTTCTCCAATGTATAATGTATGTGTGAATCAGCTCCTGATCACCAGTATAGATGCATTGAAGAACGAAAATTGTTATATTTTG